>NW_019213663.1:24738-220241 GCF_002532875.2 Varroa jacobsoni
ATGGAAAAAGTTTCATGATTTCTTTGGTACTCAACTGTCGTTAGGGCGCCAGGAAACCACTATAATTTCTATGATAATTGCGCATATAGTAAAAAGACCGTCGGAACTGCCCGGTGTTTTGTTATAGATTGCAGCGTTAATAGATACCTCTTGTTGTTATCTAATTATCGTAAGCAGCCGAAAAAGTAGCGACGCGTAACACAAGCTGTACTCACTCAGGCAAGTTTAGAAATGTTTTTGTCATTGAGCATGCATTGGCAGATTTCTTATTTGCATAGTTCTTGCTGCTCAGTATTTTGCTTTGGTTCTATTTACTTATTCAAGACTGAATGTCTTATGACACGAATACATTATTCCTGCCTCAACGCGTTCCCAATCTGGACCTTTCTACCGTACTGTTATATCCTTCAGTTTATTCCCCTGGTTACCCGTCACGCGGTTGCTGAATACCACTCATATAGATTGTCGTTATGGTAACTTTTGCCTCAAATAAAACTGCTAAAACGCACAACCAATATATAGTTTAGCGAAAACCCAAGGTCATTCCAGTGTCCGAACAAAATATGGACGTCTTTTCTGCTTTGCACACGTCTTCCACGCCCCAGGTATTGGCCGCCAAAGAGCGCAACAGTCGAAGCAAACGGTGGGTTTAAACGGCGCCTGTTGATGCATGCGTGCGTGTATTTCTGACGACGCTGATTCCTTGAATCGACTACATCGCCTTTCGTTGTCTCTAGTATTAATAGAATAATTTTAAGCAGACTTGCTTCAGAAATTCGAAGATTACTCGTAGATAAGAACACTCTCAATGTCGAAGGGCGAGCCAACAAGGACTGATCTCCTTCTATTGTAAGGCCTACTCACAAAAGGTTGGAGTTTGGTCCTGGTGACATCTTTTCCTAAAATTTAAAAATAGCGGAAAGGGAAATAACAAGGAGCCTATATCCGTGACTTCCACCCTGTCGGACTTCTCATACGCCAGTATCTTGCACGTCGCTGCCATTCCTCTTGTACCCGTCCTCTATAATGAAACGTTTTTTGTGTATGTTTGGTTTGCTTTGCTTGTCTTTCGTTCATTTTGCTATCTTCGGTTTGCATGAACGTTTCAATGTGGCAGACAAGCAACTGGGTTTACTACGTGGTCTGTAGCAGATTGAAGAAAGGAACGAGGCTGATAATACAATTTACTCGTACACGTGCATATAGTCCGATTGGGTGACTGTGGCATAGATAAGATCACCTGCGCTGCTGGGGCCGATGGTAGAAGTTTACTAGCTTTTGTCCATAAAAGCTTGTTAACGGGGAAGGGGGGCGCTTATGATATGGCAGTCATTACAACCAATGAACCACCATTGACTACCATAGTATATAAAGAGTGCCATGTCATCATTTTGCTCATCTATAGTAACGTTTGCGTCAAATGAAGTTGCTAAAAATGACAGCCAATATTCTCGAGCGGTTCTGAGGAAATCATCGATATACGCATCCGTAATCGAGCGGTGCGTATATACGTAACAGTTATATGATGGAGCCACGATTTTATTTCGTTCGTTACTGTTTTCGACAAGGCCCGCATGAGCTGTTTACGGCAGAACCGTGTAATAAATGAATCTGTCATTGGATAGGTGAAACCATTCGGTTACTTTTGTGCTAAGCGGAGCAGGACGGCATGATAGAAGAATGAAGATAGCGCAATAATCATAATGAGCCAATAAAATTAATAATAGGAGTGCGTTTGTGATAATCGCGATAAAGGGTTAGAGACGGCTATCAGAGAGAGATGGCGAGAACAACGGCAACTGCGAACATGCGACCTATGTGAGGCCGTTTATTCTGGCAGCAACATACGGAACAATTCACTTTAGTTTATTAATTGTTGCTGGACGAGAAGTCCATTGTCGCCGACCCAAACATTAATTCTCCTTTTTGGTACTGCTAGTGAATCCATTTGTGTGTTTATACTATATTTAATGCTGTACAAATGTCGAGCGACTAGTGCCGCCATCGTGAAGGCAAAACTCAACGTAGAAAAGATAGTCACGAGACACCGAAGCGGTGGGACAGGCAGGGCGTCAACGTAACGAAAAAGTTAAGTAGCACTATAAAAATCGTGGGCACAAAAGAAACAACAAGATATAGCCAGAGGTGACCCTGCCAAATGGAACTCCTGTCTATCGCCCTTTACTGTAATTCGTAGATTCGTTCGACCGCTATGCTGCCGGCTACTGCATCGAGCCTTCGTCTCTCCGCGGCTGTAGTGGCAGCGCCGCTTAGCAGACGCGGGAACAACAACGGTGTAATTTGGCGAAACAGATCGAATCTGCAGCTCTCGCTGTTGCCTCCGTTAATACGTATATCACAGGGGCACACCGTGACGAGAGCGGTAGCAACGATGTCTGACAGCAGAAAACTGGCGGGAAACTTCAAAAGCCTAAGTATTACTCTCAGCAGCCATGTTGCGGCAGCGCTTCGACGAGTTTAACGATGATGAGTTAGACAACGTAGGAATAGGGTGGGGGTAAAGGGGCGGGGGGAGGGTATCCTGGACGGTAGCGAAGACCGGTGAAGGCAGGTTCGGTAAGTTCGACCCGAAGAGGTTAGCCGATCGTAGTAGTTGCCTAGGCTGGCATCCAGTATTCATTTGAGTCACTGGGGGGTTGCGCGTATGTCCATCCATAATTAAATTGCCTGCAGCCAGGTGGGTGGTAAAGCAAGACGTTTAACGAAGCCAAATCAAATAATATATGACTTTGCACTTCCGTATATTTAGATAATTGCGGAAAGGAAAGTCTCTATTACGTCACCGTGTTCAAATTGTCTTGATTAAGTGATAATGAAATCAATAAATGAATCCTAAATGGACGAGGCAGAATTTATTAGAAAAATTGACGAGAACTGTAAATGACTAGTAATAGCAGAATAAAAGGATACGAGTTATTATAGTTAAGTAAAACGTATTATATTAACTTATATCGACCGTTATCACTTACGATATGGATACATAGTGGCAGGGGAGGTGCTGCTGCGTAACATTAAACGGTGCTTTCAATTAACGGAACAAAAAGAGCGGCTTTGTAAATTAATAGCAACTAACCATGAAGCAACCAGACGTGAAATTGAGACTGAGCCCCTTCGGCGGACTTCAAATGAGCTCACTGATCATCTATCCATTTATCTAAGCAGTGATAGTAATACAAGATATGATACGATTTTGGGAAAGACACCCAGAACGACCGAAGCTACGCTGACCTGGTCTAGATGTGCATACTCTGCGCAACTATACCACAACATAAATCCAATTAAATATGTGACCCAACAACCTCAGCACTTCGTCTAGTTTTGTGGCAGGCGTTAAGTCTAACAGCTTTTACAAAAACGTAGAAAAAGTAAGCTTGACAAATGCTCTCAACAAAAATTATACATCGTGATGAAATGATGATTTCGAGTCTTACCTTCGCATATGAGTGTGTCTGTCATCGTTGCGCAATTTTGTTACTTTTGTAGGTATTTTTATTTGTTTCTGCCCCACGTTGAAGGTGTCTGTTGAATGTGCCATCAGAGACTAGTAAATCTGGCGCCATTAAGTTTCTTTATGATTCTGTACGCTATAAAGTATCCATGCGTGACGGCAGAATGGTTGTCTCCGAGTTACGGCTTGCGTCTGTCAAGCTCATATACCTAAGTACTCAATATGGGGCGGCAATGGCTCCTCAGAAAGAGGGGACCAGACGACCCCACGTACATATATATACAAAGAAATATTGTGTCGAAATACGAGAGTTGGCATGATGCCTTGCACAGGGAGCACGTCTAGTAGCGATCACATTGTTACGTGGAAACGATGCTTCCACGCACTAATTGCGGTTACCGCTATTTTTACCATACGCCATTGTACATAGGAGAGAGCTTACTTTCGAGTTGCAATGGCGCCTAGATCAAAGCAGAAAACTGAATTATGTAACCGAGACATAATTGATAACAGTATATAAATACACGCCATTGAATCATAATAGCACCCGGTATGACACCTGTGTACTTATTGACCTAAGTGTGTGTGTCTAATATTGTTTTGCGTTGAACAGTTTATCACCGATTCTATACGTCGCGGTTTACTTCAACATTTGGACAGAACGTAGCATCTGGATATACGTGTCCGTTATGCACATTTTACCAAACTAACAGACTTATTGGATAACGAGGCATCGCTAGAGAGAAACTTTATAGAACACAAAGTACGTAATTGAACTAGGGTAACGTTTGCTGAGGAGTCGCATTAGAGTGAATAAAAAAGAAAGTTTTCGAAATCCTCGAAACCGATCACACATGATCGCGACATCCTAGTTAGACCTTTCTTCTAGCTACAGTAATAGGTTGTAAACACAGACTACTAGCGCATTCCGAACCGACATCCTGTCGTCTATAAGCTCTCAGTAACTCTAGTTCGTACACCTTGTACCTAGTTGCATTTAAGGCGGCAATCTGACTTCACCTGCGCATCGGTTATCGAGGCAGGGACAAGGACATTTCTCGTACCATTTTTTGCATGCCTAAGATTCTCTGAACCGTCGTCGAGACACGGAAGCGTATGTTTTAGTGAAGCTAACGCGTCGCTTGCTTTCGATACAGCAACCGTCGCTTAGCGCGGCGGCTAAAGTGAATGCCAGTTAGACCAGGCGCAGAGCAACAAAGGGATTTCATCGTCAGGCACTGGTTAGAGATGCCGTTTGGCGTCTTTTTCTGTTTTTCAAGTATGTTAGCTTTGCTCCAAATAGATCTTTTGTCACCAAAGTAGATCTGGGTGTTTGTATGCCACGCGTGCGTAGGGTCTGTCTGACCGGGACTGTGTATGCATTGTACGTGGGCACACTCTGTTAGTATATAGCCCGCCTGATTTTAAGTGAAGTACTATAGACTGCAACTGCATTTGATTGTCGCCTTCGGCCCGAAAGGTCCGAATCACTTGTCCCGTATTCTAAGTATTTCATGAAGAGTCCATGCACCACGTTTCTTCACCGCTGGCCTTCTGAGCGAAGGTTTTGTTAAGACGATGAGCGATATGTAACGCGCGAACGAAGCTAGGTTTAGAGAGTTCAAGGGAGGCTTATGCGACTTTTAAAGGCACAGCGTAACGCTTTAGCTCTGCTTATCTGGGAATGAAGCTAACTTGTTCTCAACTCGAATCTTGCTTTCAATAATGAATTGCCATATAATACAGCATATTCATTCATGGCAATAGCTAGAAAATCTTCGTCTGTTTCAAACTGGGGCCTTGGTCCATCGCGTGTTCGGCTCGAACGGTTAACACAGCCTTGATTGTTGTAGCGGTGTTGGCTAGTTTAAAGCTGTTGTGTCATCACCTGCCAGAATTTTCATCTGTAGGAGGTACCCAGAGGGGGTGATCGAGAAGTGTCCGTTACTCGAAGCCTTAGTTCGCTTAACAATTAGAAACGTATCTTGACAGAGGGGCCTCGATCGACTTGGAGACTGTTGCTGCCCTTGTGGCCCCAGATAGAATCTTCTAACGCTGCTAAGTGTTCGGTTATATCACACAAAATGGTTTTACTCTATGGCTTAAGTGCCGCAGCGAAACTTGTTTTCCAAGGCGCTCAAGGCAGGCCATCGCCGGTATCAAACACCCTTCCTATATTTCAACGAAACAGTTGTCTGGCAGCGGAAAAACTATCTAGGTCCTGACGAAGAAAGAGTATCTAAGAAAGTTAAGTTACAAAGTTTCGAGCTGAGTCTGAGACGATCTGAATTCACGTATAGTAAGCACAACGCTATATCATGCGTCATTTCAATCTATACGGCATAAAAACATATGATAATACGAACAATCGGCTGCCCTGATTTCAATCAGCGAGTTTGAGGGACGCGAGGGTCCAGGCCTAACAGTTGTTACCGTCTCAAAGTGCGTCGGCCCAAAGTAGATCAAAGTGAAACGCCTTGGTCCTATAGTATTTAACGATCCTGTAAGTATGAGCATGATTCTTCGGACAAAATTGAATAGCGAACTAAAAAAGCTTTTGCTTAGAACTGGCGGGACCAGAAAACAAACCTTTTTTTTTTTTAATTTTATGTAAGCGAAAGACGAAACGTACTAATATTACCCCAGCCTATTTGCTGCCTTATCACTCGTGAAGGTCAATCAAAATACCGGAACTCCACATTCAAGTTCGCTAAATCGGCACTGTGTGTAAATATTGATTTGTTAAGGGTTAATTGGATTGCCTTCACACAAAATCTTCACGTGTATACATGAGTTCGATTGGTTTAACTCGTTGATTGTTCTGGAAGAACTCATCATTCATTCTTTTTCGTTCATGTCCCACTGTCTCTACTTTAATGTACGAAGCTCGCAGCGTTAGGCGAAATAAATCTGGCCACATCATTGCGTCTTTCTATGCCAATGTTCGGATACTTATTATAATTACATGCTGTGGTAGATATCTAATCAAATGGATGATTTGAGCCTTATGTCCAGTACTGACGTTCGTTCAGAGAACTGGCGCTCGGCACGAAACGAAGCGTATGTACGCCCAACTACTGAGCTAGCCTACCACCCGTCCCTGAGTTTAGTAAGTAAAAATACTACCACTGGATCATTTCAGGGACAGTATCTAGTGATTAAAAGAATCGAATGGTAATACTGAATGATGTAACTTGTACGAGTGAATTCCAATGGAATTGATCTGGGACATCTCTGATTGTTATAGCGGTTTCGAAATGCTGTTGAAAGGAATACGCTCGTATCCCTCTATTACGTTTGCAACGTCTAGTGGCGGCAGAGGTTAACGTCGGCAGAACGTGGAATATCAGAACAACATAGAATGCAATTCATATAAAACATTTTATGAACGGTTTTTTTTGGAGATCTGCAACGATTTTATATGGCCTGCTTTTTATAATATTTAGAATCTGCTCTGCCTTAGTCTCATAGGTGTAAAATGCTGACGTTACTGGCAAAGCGAGATCTTCAGTGTCTTCGAAGTGCTAAAACCCCACCTCTTGTTTGTTGGATAGCTTGAAATTTTTTTTCATGAAGGATTTCCATCTATGGTCATGGGCAAAAACAACCAAGTGCGTGCCAAACGTATTAGAATCTAGGCCATCATAAGGTCCAATTGTACAACATAGGCCATAATTTGATTAACACATGCTCTCCAATACAAACAATTTGCTTCAGATGATGTACAACAGCTACAAATCTCTTAGGTACTAGAAGTTAAAATAGCTATAATCGTAACGTTTCAAAAGTATTACGCTTTGTACGGGGGAAGGCGCTGGTACAGGCTGAATTGATGGCTGGAGGGAAAAATAGATTAACACTTACCAATTGACAAAACGTTATTTTCGTCGTAAAGCAATCCTGTTCTGATTCTGAATTGATCGGTAAGATAACACGATCGATGGCATTACCTCCAGAAAACGGCCCACTGGATACAACTCAAGAAGACAAGATTGTTTTTGAGTCTTAATTTTATTTAGTGGGTCGTATGACCGAGGGTATTGTTTGCTGCGTGAACTGACGTCACCTGGTCGGCGATCGTAAAACTCTAGAACCACGAAACTGGCTATCTTGGATAGCGAAGAGCCGAAGCAGATGAGTTCTACGAACTCGCTTCAATGAGCCAAAATCAATTGCACAGGCCAGGAATGATTAAATAAATTTTTTCGCCAAAATACATTGGCCTTTCCGCTTCAGAGTCAGCCCTCCTGGTAACCAGCGATTCCAAGCGATTTCTTCGAACTGATCACTGCCAGCATAGTGCCAACAGTTCAGTAGCTGCAGTCATAGTAACGAGATGTTGCAAAGAGTTCAACCCATGTGTCTTTGGCTTGATATGGCCTCAATCAGCAATAGCGAAGTGGTCGTCACCCAGAACATGTTTAATATCGTTATTTTCATTAGCACCACAACAAATCCATCGATCCACTGTGCCACACAAATGAGATCTGTCGGAAGCGCCCCCTCAAGCATACGGCATGCTGTGGGCACATGGACGGCCTCATTGATATCGCAGGCCAACTATTAGCCTATAACGAACGTGCAACGACTAGATACTTCCAACTCAGATGTTTATTGAGCGGCAGAAAAATGGTTATGCAAAGATGAGAAGCTGACTGATGCCGACCTTTTATTGTCGTGGGGTTTTAGGCGGAGCTCCACGCCCGCACGTATTTTAGGAGGCTTATAGTACTGCTAGAAGCTACTTCAGTTGCACTCCGGCTTTTTCGAGACGGATGTTAGTAAAACTAGAAGATGGAAGCAGGGGGCCTCTGTTGAGAGTGGGTAAAACCCTTCAGGTATCATCTATTTCATGGCTGACCGGCCGGTCTTTAGACATTTGTTGAACCTTCGAATTTGAATATAACAGGTTAGAGATTTTGCGCGTATCCGAACGACCACCGTTGAGTTCATGAGTATTACTTGAATTAGCGATACGTCGGAACCACAGCGGGCTTTGATCAACGTCGGTAGCACATAGGCTATTAGTAGATGGCGGGCAAGAAATCAACCTCTCAGCTGTAAGTCCGTAATGAGTAAACTGCTAAATTTTGAAATGAATGATCAAGAAGTCTACATGAAGTGGCCAGTCATGCAGTTATAGCTGAGCGTCCGCCTGAAGGTTTAGTATTTTGTAAGGGTTTTCGAACGCTACGCTCTATTTGCATGCGCATATCAGGCAATGAACTTAAAAAAAAAAAACATACGGATTGAATGGCAATAGTACTGAATTTATTGTTGTCCGGCTTGCCAACCGCACAACCGACGTCAACTAACGTCAGACTGTTGTTTAAATAGAAATCGCGCTATGGAGAAATCGGGTATATTTAATACTGCTGTTGAATGTATCTCGAAACATTGATGTAGCTGGTAAAATGAACCAATGTGGAACTTATAAAACCTTTCATAAATTTCCCTAGACAGGAAAACAAATGTGACTCAAAGATTACACAGCGCGTCCTAAAACAAATAGCACAGATGATCTTACAACGTTATTCGTATTCGATAGGACATAATAGGTTTACCACTGATTCGTTCCGTTGATCTCGCCTCGTTAATTTGACGTCCTATATCTGGGGTATTTCCTTCTAACAGACCTCTTCTGCAAGTCATCGTAGGAGGCCAATGCCGGCCAATTTGCACCCTCATTCCTGTCTTCGAAATGCCGCAATGACTATCGCTATCTGGTTAAAGGGCTTATGAGATCCCAGTGAGAAAGACCACCTCTCGCTACCTTGGACCCATCGAGAGAATCGTGCCCAGAAGGTGCATGTTTCTTGTTTAACACACATGTCTTCTGATCTCTGATCGGAAGGCGTTAGATACTTGATGGCGATGGACCACAGGCAGCGAGTGATTCGTCTGAAATCTGAATATGGGCTCAAGTGTATATTGCTAATAGGCCACCCTGTTTTAACTGCTGTCCCGCTCTGTACTCGAAAGTAATGTTGAAGCAGGGGTATCACCTTTTCGCAAATAGAGGTGCCCATGTAGGTAGGTAGATTATAGGCTCGTGCGCATATGGCAATAACACAAGAATAGAGAGGCTTCTGTCCGGGCGGAATTAGAAGTCCGGCCTTCTATTAAGCCTCCGCAAACGACTGTCACGATGCAGAGAAGTGATCGATGAAATGTCTTGCGTGAGTTCAGCAACAGCCCCGTTTACAGCCTTCGCCTAGGAAGTCGGAGGACACCGAATGTCTCATGTTGATGATGGTGATGCTGTGGCCGGGGTTCTGTTACAAGATATTTTTACTTGTCTGTCATTTGAACTTTCTTAGAAAAGGCTAGGAAATGCTCTGATATTCGTCTTACGACTCGTTGATGCGACACCTAAATGACCTAAAAGAAGAGTGATTCGTTCTGGTTGAAAACCTTTACTATTATCTTACGGGACCTTCGAAAAGAAGCTTAGTAGACGTGTCATTTATTTGCTTTTCCTACAGTCAAATTAAATAGCTAAGAATATGCGTCCCATATTGATACGAGACGGTTCGCTCGTGCGAGGAAGGCCTCCGTCGTTACAATATCAGCTTTGCACTTTGTGCCTTGCCTGTTCGCTAGCAACACTTGGTTTTTATCATCGTGTCTAGATCACGATGTCGTTCAGCTCCACGAATGTCTGCTTCTGCTGCCCTGTCGACACCTGTTGTGAACGTGGATGAACGCTAACAATCACAGTACACTATATGTCATCCATTTGTCATTCTGTCGTTTGGCTAATACATTAATTGTGCATTAATTAGCGCGATGGCTAGCAATTGCAAATAGTCTTCCGTTCTACCGCTTGCAGTGACTCACTGGCTTGGATTTCCTGAATCACCCATTTCTCTCAGCGTTGATTTTTTCGCGCGCTGACTATTTGGGATGGTTCATATCCTATTATCTGAACCGGAGCACTTGGGAAAATGTATTGTCACGACGGAGGACTTGACTCTGATCAGTCGGTCATACTTGTCAGTCACTATTGTCGTCGTAGTTTGCAGTAGGCGACCAGTGACTTCGAAGTGACCAACGCTTGATGTGCAACGAATTTAGTTGATGGCCCCGGGTGGCTATAGCCATTTGCCAGTATTCCTTTCTGTTTCGAGGTTAGAGAAAAAAAAAAGGACGTTTACGTTGAGGTCGTCAAAAACGAAGCGATGAGCTTGCGCATCATTACCAGTAATGAAATGCGACAATGGTTAGATTACTGGGGAACGTTCAGATGGTAACTGAATGACTGAGTTTGAATATGGTAAGTTGACGATTACCTCACACTGTTGTGACGTTACGTGACCACGATAAGAAAAATGATAAGTTTAACTGGACGATGGTTAACGGTTGACGGTAGGCCCTCGTATGAACGATGATATCAGTAAGCGTTGATAAAAATGCTAGCCCGCACGACGGAATCAACAAATAGCTAGGGAGATGGAAGCGAAAGTAACAGGAAAACAAATGATCACAGTCAGTCAGCATGCAGTGATTCTACGCCATTTATTCAGCGTGAATTTAGCCGCTGCTGTTGCCAGTGTGACCATCCGCTGCCATCATTCGGCCCGTGTGTGAACAGGCACCATAGTCGCTTAATAGATGATAGTCAGGCCTATTCAGTCATAGTCGACACGTACGTGACGACTTACAGTCACAGCAGTTATTTGGTAATCGTTTAACCTGTACTTACATAGCTCATCTTGTTTAGTAATGGTGCAACATTGGCTATATATGAATCGTTAACGGTGTTCTGATACTTTCTTATGAGGTAACCGAATCTCTTGTGGGATTTGTCAACTTAACAAACGCAATTTTTCATTGGATCTGTAGCCTGGCATACCACTAGGCTTAACCGAATGCCCAAAACCTTATCTTAATCGTTTTCGCAGAGAATCGATGGAGCGCTCTCATCTGGATGAATCGTTGATCAGTGGTGAAACTCAGCAAAGTTAAGTGGGCGTACTACCGCTAATGTCTGCTGGTGATGGCCACGTTAGAGGCGTACTTTTGCAGGGCTGTACCCTTCTCATCACTACCAGTAGCGAAATCAAATCGTCTTCCATTCGGCCTGATTTCCTTATCGATTAATGACACTACCAGAGGCTTATTGAAAGCTAACAGCTTCACCACCGTCCGGATAGATTTCGATCCCGAAAGCTTGTTATGTTATGGCTACTGTTGTCTCGATGATTGCATAGTTGCTATTACCACTCGTCTGACGGCGTATTGCGACTGCACGAAAATCAGATAGTAGCCAGTGATCGAGTAACTCAGCTAGCTAACAATCAGTTGTCTGTCAGATATTGGTCAAAATATTCGAACCGAAGACGCCATTCACACATGTGCGCTTTCATATACACATGCTAGCTAAACAGATTGCCGCACCTCAGATCCCGCTCAAGTCAGGCCAGACCGCTGATCCAACTTAGCTCCAGCGCTCTGAGAGACGCATCGACATGCCTTACACATAATAGCGTTAACATAGCGTAGAGTGAACAGCATCCATCGCTCACGCGGTTCCATTGCTATCGCCCAAATGGTTCAAACACGCAGACCGCATATTGGAGTGGAGAGTGGATATCCTCTGAGGAATGGGGCAGGAGTACGGTGAAATGAGCAACTGCATGCTTTTTATTTGAAGCGGTGCCGTAGTAACAAAGGCACCAACAACAGCTGTGGGGTGTAACGTCGTCATTCAACTATTCAGATGTTTAGACGTAAGCATTGACGGCATCTTTCCATAATAGTAAAGAGCTATCAGACGAAGCTGGAAGATCAGAATGCTTAGATTGGCGGTATCATTAATTGCCACTAGTTTTGCTCAGGCTTGCGTCCGTCTACCGTTCGATTCGCTGCTGGGTCCATATTGGTTTGCTGCTTTTGCCGCTGCCGCAGTTGTTCCCCCTCCCCCTCCCCTTCTCCCCTTCAATCATGGTCTTCAGGCATCGGACGCGATCAAACTCTTGCTGTCTGTCACAGATCCTTCACGGGTTTTCTTCTCCGCCAGCGACTGCTACCTGGGTCCCCCATCCGGCCTTCACCGGCGGAGACCCTCTATTTATGCTTCCCTTTAGTTTCCTTCAATCTTCTTATGTAGTGACATCTTGTTGTCGTCGTCGTCGTCGCCGTCTACTTGGTGAAGTGTGGGCATTGTACCCATAGTACTTAATCGCCATAATGGTCGCGGTTGCCTGATGCTACGTGTTGTTGGCATCGGTAGACGCTGGATAGCAATGAGCACTCGTCGTGCCTTAAGAGAGGCTTCCGTAACTACGGGCATTTGAGCGATCCCTGGCTGTGAGTCTGGTCCGTTCGTAGAAAGCCACCGCCGCGAATTTATTTGGCCACTGTTGTTGCCGATGCCCGAGGCTGTTGTTTGTATAAGAGGGCTTTGCATTCCACTTCACCATTCCTTCAAGAAATGTCCATGGCCAGAATTACATAACGCAGCGTTAGTGACTGTGAGAGGAGTGACTGCCACAGAAGATACTGTCTTTCCACAACAAACAGTATAAGAAGCTCCGAGGGAAAAATTTCAAACACGATCTCCTTTTTGGCTGTGCACGTCCTCGTGCAAAAGACCGAGCCGGATCCCTTCTTCATCCAGTTGCGCTATCCAGTGTTACCAATTACTGAATGATTCTTCTGCTACTGACAGAAACCACCGACATCGTCAATGGCAGGCTTCCTATATCATCAAGATCAGTAGAAAGCAGTGAGAACCGATTCTAGCAAAAATCGTTATCATCACGATAATGCTTCATAGCTAATCGCTCATTTCGTACTTATCAATCGACTGACTCGAATACAGGCGCACATTGTTTTCACGCTAAAATATCACGACCTCATTGGGCAGTCGCACAATTCAGATTCATCGTAGAAAATTGTCCTGAACAATTTCATTGAGATAGGGCTTATGCGAACGAGAGTAACTATCATCCACATATAGTTAGTTATCCACAGATTCTTCTACAGCTGCTAACAGCGTTAACAGCATTAAAATCATTGACAACTGAAGATGCACTCACTTGAACTCAGCTGACCGAATAATTTGTCTTTAACTGATTGAAGCTTAAGAACACTTCCAGACACAGATCGGAAAATGGAAACACGACCATGTCTATCTTCTACTTATACGAATAGCCATCTATTCATATGATTGGCAGTAGCAAACACCTTTTCTTAGCACAACTATGCGTTGGAATGGTCATCATGGCAAATTCACGAATGGTCGAGTGGTCAATCCTAGGCGACATCCGTTGACTGTTGCAGTTGTACACAATTTTTTGCTCAATTTTTAGACGAAAATTCGGTAGCACAGAAAAATAGCTACTAGCGCCATTGTTATTACGCACACAAAGCCCGCGCAATTTAAAAAAGATGCATATTGCCATTTTCGTAGCAATACTAACAGTGGGAGTAAATGCAATCAGACGAATCACAGCTCGCTATCAGTAGTAACAACATCAGTTTTGCCTCAGATTTACTACCAGCATTACTAAAACTGGCCGGTAAACTGACAGGATCTCTACAAGCTATTGAGTATCTACAGGGAGGCAATGACTGTATAGCTGTTTCACTGGCTAACAAGTTGGCTCACATCATAGAGACTATTTAAGGGGCGTGATAGTAGCTAGTGACAGCAGACTAAGTTGGCTTGGCTTCCCTGGTCGCCGGCGGCGAGGAATAATCTTATATAACACGTATATTTTGATAACGCAAATTAAATACTAATCAAAATCACACCTTCTCTCAGGTGTGATCTCGGTTTTTTATTACTGTAAATTGAAAAATTCTAACGCAAAATTAAATGTTTGCTTCATGAGCTATTTGTTTTTTTCGCACGGCAAACAAGCTACGGCGTGTCTGCTAAATCATCTCTTTTACTCGATATCTTACCACTGTATCTAGCAAATTACGAAACATCGTTAAAGTGCAACTCCTCTTTTTAAATAACTATTCATATAAAAGTAAGATGAAGCCCCACATGATTGCAGAGTGTACATCGTAAGATCTATGACACCGATACGATCTTTCACTTTTGCTTTGTGCGGCCATTTCTGTCCGAGAAATATCTCCTAAATAAGAGGCATAGAGTCCACGTTTGACAACTGAACCAGTTGCTAAAGCCCACCTATACACGAGAAAAAAACGAGCTGTTGATCACCTTTGTCCACGTAACGACTATCATGCTGGTTTTTCGTTTATTTATCAACTGTCATAAACTCTAGGATATTTTGTTGTAAAAAAAATACTCATCCGAGAATATCAATCGTCGTTTCCAGTGTCTCAAAAATCATCTTATAAACAATGTAGTTACAGAGAAGTTAAGCTAATGCGAGTATAATTTACGTCATTTTTACTATTTTTTTTTAGCTGCACACTACCAAGCCAATATGAGCATTAGTAGTATCAGTGATTAGAAAGCAGACAATTCTGCGTTTTGATTACAGTGATTCCGCGATAATCTAAAGAGAAATCTACGGATTCGTTAGTAGGATATAGCTGGCTCTTATTAGCGAAAATTTGCGCCTAGATAGTAACCAGCGCACAACAAATCCGTTAACTCTCATTGTTCATTCATAAATGGTCTTTTTATCAACATAAAAGAAAAATGTATAATGTTAATCAACCCTTACAGAAAGTTAACATCATTTTGAAGCGGAACAAACACATCACTTGATCAATATTTCTTGCGTTGAAAATCAGCACCCATATAATTTGCATATATCTCTATAGTGATACTATTGACTGAGGTGGTATCGCTTGATAAAAGAAAATTGTGCAATATGAACGAGCAATTCGTAAGAATTAACCAAGTAGATGGCCTAGACGCATTCATGCATGCGCTGTCCAACAGAGTTTTCGAACCGTATGGCCTGAATGAAGCCTTGTCTTGATCGCTACATGATTCAGCCTCTCCGCCACAGAAGGCCAAGCAACGTGCTATTCCAGAATCTAGCCTGTATTCATACGTACTTAATAGATGTAGGAGTCCCTGCACACTTTTAGCTGTTACCAGAATGTAAGCTAAGTCCTATGCGAAAATTGTGTGCGGTTCTGACATTTAGCTTTTGAGGGTTTTATCTTTGGCGAAGGCCGCTGCCCAAGCTAGCACCATTATATGACATGTTCCTCAGGTCAGAAGTTGGAGAACTGCCGTTCAACAGCGAGAAGTGACATAAAAATTCATTTACATATGACTTTATGGTACAGTATCTTTCGGCTTTCATTGTATTCACCTGTTCTTAAGATGCCCACGCTAGAAAAACTGAAGCGGAATATAGCTATATGCTATGCACAAGGGACGCTTATGAAATAGGCCACACGATTACATTAGGGCCCGTGCACTCCGCGCTGTGTTCTAGCCCCTCGGAACATGTTATCTACCTAAACATATTCGGATGAAATGCCCGACATCTTCAAACGTGGTCTTGTTGTTGATGGTATTATTTTTATGATGTTTCACTTCTGAGTGATTTTGTTGAGGGGCCACAGCAGTATAGAGTGCCTAATGAGCAAGGCTAACATAAACGATCTTCTTACTAATAAAATGGATTTATCATGTCATGATTCACTATAGGTGCTTATTGAATTTGTCCTGTTTAAACTGTGGAACTCTCGAAGGCTACTAAGTCTCTTACATGGATTTTTCTCAATGTCTTTTTTATTGTGAGATTCATGAATCGATAACTACATGTGAAAATGAATTTACGTTATAAATAAAAGCCTAACTCAGGACCCATTCATAGGAAAGGTTTAGAATAAATAAGACTATAATTCTTTCTACAGAAACAATCCGGCTTTCAGATGGAGCTTATAACAACTATGTGTGCCTATCAGACGCATTAACAATGCACAAGCCTGCATACGGGAACAGGCCGAATGTAGGTGTGTGAGAGAACAGTTTGTTGTGGCACTTACTTGTACGGCATTCGAGACAACGGTTTCGTTTGTGCCCGTGTATTTCCCGCGATCTTCTCTTCAGTTTTTCATCCGAAGCGATATGGTATACTATTACGGATGACAATTCGAAATCGATCTGAAGCTACTTGAAAAAAACTATGTGTCTGTCCATATGAGACGTTTAAAGAATAGGGGTCCATGTTTATGGCGAGCGATCTGTCTGTTTAATCGCAGTTGTTACAACGGTACGAACTTGTCAAGTTGGGGTTTTCTGCAACAGCTCGTGGTAAATTGGGGTGACTGGAACAACTACCAATACCAATGAATGCACGCCAATACGCACACGGAGTGCAGCTTTAGAAGACTTCTGCATACAACTGACTTTTTCGTAAAAAAAAACCACATACAATGCACGTACAGCGTGTTATGTGTCATAGCAATCGTACGATTCACGATCATCTCTAGGCTGACTGTCAAAGCTGACTGTAGCTTTATTTATACGTTAAGAGATGTAATCAAAGATCATACTTTTTAGCGAATCAGTTATAGACGCCACTGCGTCTGTGGACATAGCCGTTGTCATGCTTTCTTGTGGTGCTGCAGACATTTTGCTACCCTCTAATAGACATGATCATGAAGTAGCCCGCCGCACCGCGACATACTCTACCTGTAGGCCAATGTTCGGTACGCGTAAAAATGCGCTCGGCTCCACGTCCTTTTGACATGGCAAATCGAATTCATACTCGTTCTTATCTAGTTATTGTGCGCTATTGTGAATTAGAAATAAATTTATCCACTCTCTCTACGGGTAACCAAAGCCAACGCGGCGGACATCATCTCATAAACCTTTTCGTATTTAATGAACCGTCCATGAAATTAGCAGCTTCCTCTTGATAATGGTCCTACATTAGGGTAGGCCAGTGGCCTTTATTACTTCCCGAACAATAGTTGTTTACTGAGTCACAACTATAGAATGGTCGATGTGTATATTTTCTATACTATTTCTACTGCGTTGAGATTTAAAAAAAATAGTCCGCATATGGGATTTCATTATGATAAAATTGCGTTTCTAAAGATAAAGCTGCGGTCTGACATACACGATCGAAGAATCTTGCGCATCTATCGAGGCTCCCGTGAAGGAAGCGTTTCAGAATCTGGGCCGGTCGCAAGGTGTACGTCTGTAAAATATGAAACCCACGAGCTGAACATTTGTTGATTAAATAAATGATACTATCTTACTAGCAGAGTTCTACTCTGTCAAGTAGCCTATCCTTTTTAGCTGGCTGTCTTTCGGTGAACGTGTTGAAGAAACAAAGTCATTGAAACAATTATCATTTTATACAGATATAAGGGTCATTCACTACTACTACAGAGCCAAGGATAAAGCGTGTAAAGATGAAAGCTTCAAACCTGTTTGAGAAAACTGTAAGAAAACCCAAAAGAAAACGTTCCGCCTATCTGTATTGATGACGTATAGGGCATAGTCAAATTTAACCAATCAGCATCGCCTATGGAATGAAGACTATCGAAGCCTCCACGTTTTGAA
This sequence comes from Varroa jacobsoni, assembly GCF_002532875.2. Lineage (NCBI taxonomy): Eukaryota > Metazoa > Arthropoda > Arachnida > Mesostigmata > Varroidae > Varroa > Varroa jacobsoni. Next base: position 42,675 of record NW_019213663.1, read on the forward strand.
ATTCATTAGAGAAAAGTAGGAAAAAGACAAACGTCCTACTCATATGGATTTAATTACTAAACAACATATTCATTTCTCACTGAATCTATGCGATCAGACGTAATGATCGAAATAAAAGGAGAGCGAGAGAAGCAAAAAAAAGTTAGGGGCGTACCAACTTCGAATCACCAGAATGTCTGTGGCATTGAGGAAGTGCAGGACAAAAACGAAACTTCAGTTTACTTTCTGCGTTGTCCATTGCTCTGTCGGTTCCATCTGGCTGACTAAGACTATTGCGACTTCAGCCACGAATATGTCTCTGCCAGTCTAGCAGTACTCCTACTATTCATTCAAAAATGGCAATCACGTTCCTGCAGCGTTCACCGCAGCACAAATGGCGTAAGCCGACCCCCGTTCGTTCGGTAGGTTAACGATGACGGCCACAACAACCTGAACGCCACTAAAGGGGGTGGCCCGCCCAAGTTGATTTGAGCGCTACCCCACCGGCGAGCCTCCAGACAGGTCCGTTGCTCTTTTCCGCCAGCGGTCACCAGTGAAGTGGTCAGTTCGTTGAAAGGCTGTGGATGTGGAAAGGCTGGGGGAAGGGGAACAGAAACCTGCCTTTGAAATGAATCCGCCACCACTATGAGGCGATAACAGTAGTGGCACTAGGAGTAGCAGCGGTAGTCGGTAATTTTACGGTCGAAAAAAGAAAATAGCGAAAGTAGATGTTCACTTTGCTTTGAGGATTGTTAGGCAAGCACACGATATAACCGAATTGTGACTTTTCTTTTGTATAGCTACTGCTGATTATCACTATCTAACGCGAACAACGACCACCGATTGAGGGTCTGGCCAATATATGTTTTCTAATATAAATTGCAATCTAGCGGCTTTGTATGTCTGTTCGTTTCGGTGAGTTTGTGCGTGCGAGAGACCTCAATATGATTTTTTAGATTGATAGCATCTCACCACGGTTTGGGCTAGCAGACGCGTGTCACTGGCTGTGAGCAGCAGCTGGGGATGGAAGGACCTAAATAGAAGTATGTATATATAGTAATGATCGTTAACTGGCGTCCAAGATGTGTGAACACAGTGGCAAACTAAAAATACGGCAAAAAATAGGACAACGACAACAATGTCCGTGTCATAACGCAGGTGCCTAATCTGAATTTTTATAGTCGGTAGCGTTGATTGCAGCAAGAATCTCTTCACGAATGAAAAGATTCACGAACGCAGAATCTAAAGGGTTCCGATTAAAAGTATGGTCGGTTGTGGTGTCCTTGTAAGTGACTTGTAAGCGTAATCACTTTGAATAAGTAAAGTACGTGATTTTCGCGAACCATGCTTTGCTAGGACCAGGCTATGGTCACTGCATACAGGATACACATGTTTAGCCGTGGTCGTAAGCACGTTCTTGTATGGACCGTTGTCCTAATAATACCCTTGTATATATATCTAATGCAAAATTGAAGCTTTGTTCTTCTTTGCGAGTTGAAGCAATTTAGCCTTTCACCTTATAACTTAGATTGTCAAATGCTAGTGTACGTATGTTCACCGTTACGTACAAACACGTATATTTGTGTGAAAATTGCTGTAACCGTCTTGTCCTGCCATTATTTGTCTTCGAATTTGACAAAAAGGCATCGTTCTTCTACCCGCTAACTACGGATTCACGCAATCTTACAACCGTACAAATTTTTAATGAATTAATTCTTCAGCTACTGAATAATTCCATGTCTATCAGAATCTGGCTGATTTTTTTTTGTTCGCACATACAACTGACTACCATTACAGTTGTATTTGCGAACAAAGAGAAAACAAACAAAAAAATCCACGAACGCAAAGAAGCGGATTAATTTATTTTGATTTACCCTTACGCACCCCCCGGGGGCATACCCCATTCTTTCATGTAACAGTTGTTCCGTCTCAGCTCTTTGTCCAGGCTAGCTTGCCATTTTGGCAATAGACAGATCATTTAACAGTACTATGCGACCGCTGCCCCCAAGTACTACTGCATACAACCCTTTTTCCTCTGGCTGGCGCCATCTTCCACTGCGAGTGCTGTCTACGAGTGGTGTAGAGTACACAAGGAATTACGACAAACTTTTGTCTACGTTGATAATGTCGCATCTTATCACGTAAGTTATTGCTATTATAGTAAATGTGAGGCTACCATTGTTCCGGCTGCTACGAGTGAAATAGAGTACTAAAAAAGTTCTATAGAAGTATTAAAAGTACGTTCATTTTTTTTGGCAGCCCTAACGATTCACTTGAAAACGGTGATTCTCTATATACAAAATGTACTCGATGTACTTTTGACATTGACCAACACTATTAAGATTATTTTCATAGGATTTCTGGTTGCGCACAGAACACCCTTTTTCTTTCTTTGATTTGATTCTAGAATGGAATACTTTCTGTGCGTTTTTACCTTTTCTTTTTTGTCTTTCCTTTGCTGCTGCTATCGCTGCGTTTTTCGTTGTCCTTAGAACACAACGCAAAAACCCGTCCTTCCCATCGTTCGGCTATCCGCCATTTGTCCCTGAATTTATGAAGCAGCGGCTACAACTAAAACGGTGTTTCTGTAGATTTCGACATATAAAGATCTTTTCTCTTGCCCTGATCCATGATCCGTCGGTATTTTCGTTCCCGCTCCTATTGAACTGGTGAGCTAGCGCGCTGCTTGCCATGATGACATCTTTGGGGCAGCTTTTTGTTCCATGTGGCTGTTCAGGGGCACAGACGTCTGCTGCTAACTGCGCGGTTTGGCAAAATGGTCGTCGTCCCCACACGTTACAGTATGTTGCTTTTCTATGTGGAGACACTGACGAACGTTGCAAAAGTAAGAAGAATGCTGTTCGTTTTGTTTTCGTCCTTCCGATTGCTAGTTGATAAAAGATGCAGTCATAACACTGACGCAGTAGCAGCAGAAGAGGAGCACGTTGAACGTGCGATGGACAGATGTGGGCTTCAACGTTGCCGTTATGCAGACCGTGCAAAAGAAACTCTACACGAATGAAGTATAGATACATAATGCAAAAAGCCTCTTTATTTGATTATATTGGATAAAAGTATGGACTATATATGTACATCGCTTCATTCCAAGAAGGTAAACTAACCAGCCACATGAACGAGCCAGTTGCGATAGCATTTATTTAGTAGCGGATTTAGATTGGGTGGCGATGATTACGAACAAGTGGAAAAATGAACTATTTTATGTATATATCTGAACGGGTAGAACAAAGAATTTGAGATCATTGAAGACACGTCTTCTCTTTACGATACAAAATGTGCATAATGAGGTTTACTATACATTGAACATATAATCCCTGTTTTTTTTTTTTATTTTTCGATGATATTCCGTGAATACACTTAAAACATGCCTAACGCAAATGACTCACGGGGTAGTTACAGTTTTCGGGTATTTGCGAGACAACATAGGAACGAGCATGTGTAAGCATTATGTATGATAGGACATCCTATTACCGTTACCGGTTCGAAAACTGTGACACCTTTCTACGCACGAGAGCTTCCAGAGTTGAGTTGGGCGCTACTCATTAAGCTATCATAGTCTGCTAGTGGACCAGCAGTGAAATGGGTTCAATCAAAATGCAGGCTATAGAAAAGCTTTTCGTCGATAAACGTTTAACAGGAATTATATTAAAGCCTGGCGTCCTGTATGCGGTTCGTGGGAAGTTCAATACAGGAAAGCTAAAGAGTAGCATAATTGATACCTTAACCACAATGTCAACATAATAGGATTGGCAGTAAGCGCATGTATGGAACGTTTAGGAGAAGAAATCGGTAATCCCATCGAAGTATTCAATGGTGACCTGGGCGCAGTAGCCCGGAGAGAGAAAATATAGCCAAAGAGGCATACGATAGTAAATGAGGTGGATATATTTTCTAAATGTAGTCACTAAGTTCCAACGTTGCCATAACCGACAAGGCAATAACCATAATTTGCCGACGACTGCCACTTGAGGGATCACCGTGGATGCGACTCTTTGAACTTGGTTTTTGTTTTTTTTTTTGCTGTATACGCAGCTTATCAAGACGACCACTTGGAAAACGGGTACATTATATGCGACGAATCAGGGTCTGTGTCCGTCAATTCAGTCCCAGAAGATTCTGGGCTTGGATGAGATAGATGGAACTCCACGACTGCAATGTATGCTTGATAAAAAAAAAGGCAAACAAAAACAAGAACGCCGAAATACACGCACTCGCAGCAGAGGCGCTCATATTCGCGACCATTACAAGTATAACTCATTGGGCTAATAGTTAATTGTGATGTTTTTTCGATGATGGCTTTTGGAGGGAAATATTCGACAAGTGGCATCCGAAACAATGCTGTATGAATTGTTTCAGCAGCCGTCGCAGTCGCAAGAGCATAGAAAGCACCAAAGAGTACTGTAAAATATTTCTTTGGACGACGTCAGGATAAAAGAAGGGGTGAGAAAGTGGACAAGACCATTTCTGTAGCATCATGTTTAGCCCACATATCGTTGGCCAAGATGGGATCTGAAACTCCAAGCTGCTGCTGCGGCAGACAAACCCAGTGAAAAACCCAGTAATTTTGTTCACTTAACATCGTCATGCTTGTTACTATTAGTCACTCGGTTACTTCAAGTCTCACGATCTGAAACAAATCGGCCAATTATAAAGGCCAAGGTAGTGACTGCTCGCTCAAAACCGCATAGGGACAATGTTCCTAAAAGGATTAACAACCAACGTTCATGTTAAGTGTAAATAATAAAGTTACTCAAGTATCTACTTGAATGACAAATGTGTGTGACAATGTCGCTGATAAAAAGTGTATTGTGCTTCCGCTATCTGTAAGACGTACGCGCTGACTCCTCGCTATAAGTATTTATTATGTCGATCATCTACTGGGTGAGAGCACTGACATCAGGTCCTGCATGGTCTCGATAAATTTCGTTCAGTGTCTCAGCTCCGCTACACGTATGTCCTGTATCAAATAAGAAATATATAGCGCTACATTGTTCGCTTCGATCGCCACAAACCACAGGCCTACTTTAACCTTTACGACCGACCAAGCTGAATCTACCAGATGATGTCAAGCATAGTCTGACTTTTTATTATTGTTACCATTAATAGCAGATAAAAAAAAAAAGGCACCCTTATTGAGGGTGGCACGTGCGACAGGCCTTGATGCTGTTACTGCTGTGAATGCCTTGTCTACTTCATCGCATACTATTCCGGCCATCAGCAGCAATCTTCTAATCACTTGCTTTTACTTAATGATAATCGTAATTTTTGCTGTGCGTTGTTTTCGCCGCCAGCGTCACGCCGCCACATCTTTTGCACTGCTATGGCTCCTTCTGCAGTAATTTCAAATGGGCACACCCAGTGACCACCATTCGACATCCTCATCCGAGATAGATTGTAGATTCATACGACGACGTCGCTTTCTCTCCTAGCAACTTGTTTGAATACCTTGGACTGGCGACGCGGCGCCGGCGGATCTACAACCTGCACCTATGCTTCGATAAAAAACGAGTGATGCACAGCTGAAGTGTCGGTAAAGCAAAACAGCCGAAGGTTCTGCTATTCTTTGCTTCTCCGTCGTCGTCGTTGCCATCGTTGATCTTAGTCTTCAACATCAACAACGTCAGGCGCACGGCAGCCACGTACCGTCGATCGACATCGCCATAGTACTCGCACTACAAGATGGTATCTTGCAGCATAACTCTTTAATCGCCTGGCTATTATCGTTGTTGTTCCGGACCGCGCGTCGACTAATGCGTCTCGCATGCTAATGCTTTGCTTCTACTCTTGATCGTTCTTCGGGGCCTGCTTTCTACTCATCGATCGACATCATACCTTAGCATGCCTCCGTGCACCGCCATTGATTCTTTTAACCCATAGTGTGTTGTGGGCAACTCGCTTGCTTACGGATTCTGAGAGTTTGCCCTTGCAGATCAGCGTTCGCTCCGTACTCCAGATCAGATGTGCGGTGGTGCCTTCGTTTTTGCAGAAATGGTGGTAAGGCCGATTGTAGTAGAGGCGACTATAGGTCTCTGTTAGGCATCGGTTTATACTTGATTGACGGAGCGGCTTTGTTACAGCTGAGCAGGGGTCAAGCTATGTGTTCTACGAGTAATGCTGTTTTGTTCGACAGATAAAAGGGTTCACGTTGCCGGTAGCGATACAAATTGTTTGCCTCGTTATACCATAGAATATCGTAATCTGGCTTTCATACTCTTATCTGCTGTACATCGAAGGAAAAGCAGAAAAGCTGGAATGAAACCTGCATTAAAATTGAAATAGAAAAATCGTGGCATAGTAGCTTTGAACGGTCACAAGTACTATTGACGAAGTTGGAAAGCATCATGGAGCATCGCTAAAGATTGATGCGACGTCAACCACGCTTAGTACGACCCAAATCAAGCGATTCGGTTATATTCACAACGAGAAGTCTTGCAACGTGTCCTCATTCATAACAAAAAAAAAACGGCCGCTGTGATAACAGAAGCAGGAATAGGGAATTTCACATTATGTTAGAATCGCCTAAGTTCACGCTGTTGACCATGTTTACTAAATGATGACCGGAAGGATACTGTGAGGAACGTGGTAACTGCCGAAAATTTTCCAGAAATATGGTAGGCTTAGAGCCTAGAAAATATCAATATGGCGGAATATAGTAGAAATATAATAGGCGTTTATTAATAAACTGCTATCAATTGGAGGGTTTTGAGCAGATTGCAACGCGTTTGAAGATTTCTGTCAACACGCATGTCAAATGTGCCACCTTAACTTGGATCAGAAAAGCCTCTAGCTTGCATGTTACGAGATTTACGAGGGAAACCAAGCAGTATGATATTGTGTTGAAATTTGACTTATGGTCTAATTAAAGCTTTCTCTCGGGCTTCCAGATCTATTTCCCTTACCACATAATAACAGTCACAATTTGTTATGGCGGTCAACAAGCGAAGGATCGGAGAGGATGGGCTGAAAAGCCCATCGCCTGAAGCAGACATCTGCCGCTGTTACCACTATTGATGGTGGTGGCAATTTGCAAACGAGCAAAAGCAATAGAGAACTTCATAAACTAAATAAAACTACAGATTTTACTGAAAGTGTGAGCGAATCCCTGCTTCTTCATCCCCGTCCGCAACTATCACACGGTTCTAGCTAGCAGCAGTGGCTGCTGTGGAATATTCCCATGTCATGTCAGCATTACCCTATTCTAACTGTGCCGCCTGAAACGTATTGCAGTTAGCAAGCGCAATCAGCCATGGAATAAGTTAAATGTGAAGGATTTGCAGCAGGGAACGCTGGGCAAATAAAGACTGACCAGCAACCCATTCTGGCTCTGTGCTGCCGTCTATTTCTGTTGCTACTGTATTAGTGAGATTTATAGATGATGCGTATTCTGGCCGTCAGCTATGGATAAGCAATCTATCTGTAAGAAAACATCATTCGATTGCTGTTATTCTGCAACGTACCAATAAGCGAGGCAGAAGGACGTCAGTGAAGAAATGCTGATTGCAGCATGCTCTATAGTCATATTTCCGATGGTTGGTTGGTGATTTGCTCCTCAAGGAAACGCTCGCATCTTTATCAGCTTCAGACGATGTTTTTCTTCCTGGATCCGTTGGCGCTTTCTTTTGCAACTGCTGTAACTCCCGCTTCGACCTGAGTGCGCTGATGCGAGCTGGGGCAGTTAGCTGACCTAATGGATAAACGTTGTTGCATTGAGCAAGTAGTCAATAAAGCACGCAATGCGCCTTGACCGAGCACCGACATCACTGGCAGATCCTGTCAGTGCTTGTCGACGTCCTTTGTTGGCTGGCCGGATCTTCATCGTTCGCGCACGTCTAGGGTCGCAAAATGGATCTCGTATTACTAGTGAAGACAAACAAAGGCAGGTCACAGTTGAGATATATAAAAGGGTAGTTTTGGTATGAGTATTAGCAGTAAAGGACCACCTATTGCTACCCTCCCCTTTTGTGCGTGGACAGCAGCAATGGCAAAAACAACAGCAACAAGGCTGAAATTGCGACTCACCCCTTCCCTGTCCCCTAGATAAAACAGCGACCATGGAGTAAATTATGAAATCCTTAGTGGAAGTAGCACTGTTGGAAATGGTCATTATTACCGAAGAAAAAGGAATCTGCTGATAACTTCGCAAAAAAAAGATGATCATAGTCAGAACTTGTTTATTATTGGTAGCAGTGGCGTGGCGTGAAAATCATGAGAATCGAAGAAAAACTGCCTAGTCATTTTATAACCCGTGTAATGGATATAGATATACCTGAAGATTTTTTCGTGCCGGAAACCGTCGCAAAGAATGAATGCGGTTAAATTCTACAAGATCGAATCTGTTTTTGCGCTGGTTAGAGGCGGCCTGTGGGGAGAAGCTGTTGTATCATTAATGTAAGCCAAGCCTAATCTTGTTAGCCCTATTTTCCTGGTCATTCTACGAAAAACAAACTGCGAGTTTGTCTGGTTTTTCCATTAGACGAGAACTCTGCTAACATGTGTTCACTAATTGCACTGCAATGATCATCAAAAACAAAGAAAGACAGGGTTACCATGTTTTCGTTCTGAGCCCCGTAAGCGTTTTGCTCATTCGCTGAACTGTTCGAGGTGTCGATCCTAGCAGTTCTTGTTTAGCGAAACATGACGGTCCAGTTGACAGTCAACGTGGCATCACGCGTTCGCGACGTCACACTGATTCAACGTCTGGATGCGGCTGACTGAACAATGGAATCAAAAACAACCGCATACGTTTACTGCTCAACGCTGTGATAAAGGATATGACGAAGGCACCCAGCACTGTACTGCGGGTTCTATCAACGGAAGAGTCTGTCCTGACAGGCTCTACGGCGTCGTCTATGCCGCAGATTTGTCAGTGTCCACAACAGCTCTATATGAGGGCGATGTTGAGTGGAAACGAGCCGTCGTCCGTCAGAACGTCGCCTGGCCAACATAAGCGTCGTGTGCTTTACTGGTGACTTGCGCAGAGATCGTCTGTGGACCCACGAACATTTTTCTAGACACGTAGCTCTTGCGCGTCGCTTTTTTACCTTCTGTCCGACGAAAAAAAACGCGAAAACTTTCCTATTGTCGACATATTATTTACCATTTTGTAATGTAGAGAGCCCTAAAATAACGAGGCTTTTGTCTCCTTACGGGGGTTTCTATTTTGCGACAGCCACAAACGCGTAGCCTCGAAATGGCCACAGACGCAGCGTTTGGAAAATATACTGACTAACAAAAGAAGAAAAGCGAGGAAGAAAGAGAGAGAGAGAGGTAGCAGAAGATAGCATAAAAAGGAAAAATGCAGATATCGCTAAAAATGAAGCACGACGAAAGCTGAAGTTGATTATGACTATTTTATGTCATGGCTTCGCTAAAAAGCGTTCCTTTGTAGAGAGTTTGACATATATGTGTGGGCGTGCTTGTGTATAGATGAGACAGAACTGAGCAGTTGTTATTTTGTTTGTCTAATACGTAAGGATGTGTTTGTCCTGTATAAAGTACCAATTTTCTCTAAGGCGATCTATTGTTACAGCCTAATCTAAGTCTTTTTTTAACTTGACTAAACTGTTACGAGAGATAGCGTGTGCTGCTGACCACAATACCTAAATATCTTTCAGTGATTAAATAACTTAAACTTTGTTTTTGCTTGCGGTTCAGATGACAATCCTATAGGTTATGCATTTATATTTTTGTCTTTTGCGTAGATTGATCGTCATAAGAGGAGAATTTCAAACTTACCTTGTCTCCATTATACGCAGATCTATAGAATTGCAGAATGTATTAGGTAGAGTCTAAAATCCTGTGCTTAATAACTGTAAGCTGTAATAACATTGCTTGACGACAAAAAAAGCAGTTGAGTTTCATAGCATAAAGTTACCCGTACTTCCTATTCTGACGTTAGAAAACTCCCTTCTAAAAGATGCACAATAACGTGGAAATCTTTCGTCGTTAATTTGTTAAGCTCCACTTAGCTTCAAATAACATATAATTTAGGCTTAAATGAAGAATCTAGTAATGGGTACAAAGCATAAGTTTTTCTTTATTGGATTATATTTAACTCAATGACTGGTCCTGCGCGCTGCTCGTTGGCATGAAAGCTTTTCATATATTTTTTCTAAACGTGTCAGACCTCAAGTCATCTATTCGGAATTGGTCTCATATGGCGGTTTGGCTATTTTTGCAGAATAGCACAAAGGTAGTGTTTATCGCTATTCTAACTTTTTTTTTTGGCTGTGTCCATGATCAACAGAAGGTTGCTTTCATCGTTTACTGGGATTAAAAAGAGAAAAAGTGATCGAAGTTTTCATTCTCTACTAACAATCGATATATAGGGCATACTAATTCCACTTACTTTTCTACTGTGTGTTTAGCCCATGACAGCTTCTAGTTACGGCAGTAGCTGGTTTGTTTTTATGGCCATTAACGTTACGACTTCGGATATTGGGCCTATTCAACTGCTTCCGTTGGCTCGATCTGTAATTGTGTAATTCCTTAATTTGTTCTCGCTGATGAAAGCTTTTGTTGTCTGGCTCACTTTCCAGTAACATGTCCCACCCGGTAGACATATCGATTGTAATTAATGAGATGATTTCCGACTCTAGCTCAACAGTATGAACAGGCAACAGGCTGAGACGTTAACCGAACGGGTAATTTTCGAAATATGGCCGATAAACCTATGAAAATTTTCTCAGAAATCCCGTTGTGTAGATTAAAGTCACGATTGAACAAGCCGACGCAGTGATCATCCGCAGAATGGTACCACTATTTCATAGATCACCACTCCGCGTGATTCAGCTCGCTATTGCTGGTCATAATTGTTCTCCAATTGGAAAACAGGCAAAATACGCCTTTAGTGTCGCTTACGGTTTGACATGCCTTTTGTGGAGTTTAAGTACGCAATTGTCCTAAAAATGGCAAGGATTAGACACTTCTGTCGTCCGTCATTTCACCTGCATTTCCTATTCTATCACCACCACACATATATAGTATAGTGCTTATACTCGCAGATACGACTCAGGCTTGCATGCGCATAGGTGTGACACGTTACAAACAATGAATGAAGATAAAGATGAGTTTGAGATATTTTTGAACGCCAAGTTCATCTGCAATGCTAATTTAATTAGTGCTCTCTTATTTCCGTATGTTTTTTACCTCTCACTTAGGTATTACGATGCTATAGGCTATTCTCATTTCATTTGATGGTCTTTTTCGCATGCTTTTCCGGGTGCTTGTGAAGCTATTTAAAAAGCCCGCCTTGTTCATCCCGAGTAGCTTCCTACGCTCGCTGACTCCGTATGGAGTGCTAATGGCGTGCTCGAACACGCCGGACTTATCAACAATGTTCATCTATCTGTCACAAGTTTCCAAACATAGCGAATTTCAGCTACTTTGTCGGGACTGCAGCATGGGAAATTCGACCCCTCCGCGACTTCGCACCCGCTGTTCTAGCGTACGACGGCGCTTTAGGAGGGAAATAAATAAAAGGGAAATAAAAATTCGCAGCGGTCGACAAAAATCGGAATAGGAAACTACCAGCAATACGGGCAGATTGCGAGAAGTCGTGATCAAGCGATCAAGTCCTTTTCTGATTGTACTTCTACTTCGGGCGGTTATTCGTTTCTTTCTAATCCTGTTATTTCGCCTGCCATAGCATGTCGTTGTCGATGCTACTTCTATTGTTTTTGAGGACGGTTCCGTTGGCGATGGAACTAAAGACGAAGGAAAAGTGGGCGTAGGATTTACTTCGATTTGATGATCCCTATTATCGGCCGTAAGCCAAAGATCCCGTCTTTATTTTTCATCGCCAGAGGCTGTCGCTAGATGTAGGGCAAACTAAGGAAGATAGCCATGCGCGAAGCGATGCGGTTGAAGAAGATACCATACATTGTATCTACAAAAAAATAGAGACAATCATATCGTTCGATTGGTGACGATAGGGATTCGGTGGTGAGTGACGGAATAGACATTTAGCCAAGTTGAGCTTACCTAATTTAGATACGGGCTAATCGTGACCTGGCTAATAGTAGGACAGTGAACGCAAACACTGCTCCGTGATGCTAAGTGAATTCATTCTTAACGGTACTTAAGAAAGAATAAAACCGCTATAGCTTATAAGCACCATGAGGGTATCCAGTTATTGACCTCTGAGTTCCAGCTTCGTAAAATGCGGATGAATGTAGCGGCCAACTGCCTAACATTATAAGTTGCCTTGCTTGAAACTTAGGTTGACTCGTCACGGAATGTCCTCAGAGGGGTGCTACTTCGCTGATATGGCTCATCGTACATTAACATACATAGTAAGCAAGCATTCTAATACATTTTTTTACGTTCAGAACAACTATTAAGCATTGCTTCGGACGTCTGGTCCAATTCAGCACGACACGAAATGTGTCTCCGCCTAATTTCGAACATAGACTGCCCGACTATGTTCCTAAGCCAACAGGTTAGTAGTGTATTACTCGTTCGTAATGGGGATGTTTACAGAAAACTCAGCTAATCTGCATATTAACTAGGGTTCCCTTAACCCTTCCTATGGTGATTGTTGCCTTACGAAGCGTCACAAGCGATTACAGCCGAGACGTAAACCCATTTCGATCCAATATTAATTATGGCAGATGAATGATATACGATGACAGAAAGGTCGCTCAGTAATGGTAATTGTGACGTTTAGCCAAACAGGTGAACGGTTCTTGTGGATAGGATTAAGGCTAAATCGAACGCAGCAACGAAATAATGTAATCTTGACAAAAGCAAACCTGTGTGACGCGTTTATATAAGGAAAAGATCAGTTTAAATGTAACGATTTCCAAGAGCCTTCGGATCACACGTTCAAGGTGTCGTCGAACAAGCAACAATGGATCGAAAAGTGGCGGGGTATATCGCACGTATCGAACTATGCGTTAGCGAAATATGACAATAATGCTGCAAAATCTCATCCCCATCGTGTGATACGGCACAGCAAAAAAATCAAATAGTTAAGGATCAAACACGATAGGACGTTAAAATGTCCTAGGAAAATAGTGTAATGAATGAATGGACACTATATACGGGGAATATACAATTTATACTTTCTGAGAAACATTCTCGAAGATTAAAGTGCGCCGTCGATGTATTCGTTATTATTATTACTATCTCTATATACATCTTAGAGAATGAAAGGGGGACTTGGCTCTCTCAAACACATAGGACCGAAGATGGAAATCAATAGGCATACGGGTACAATCTTTTGAAACTGCCAATAACTGGGATTACATAGTATCATTGTTTCGTTGTCCTTATGTAGCTGTAGTAAAGGAATTCGATGCAAATGGAACATTTCTAAAAAACATTCTAAAAATTACCTGCGAACAAGTAAAATTTGCCACTGAAACCTCCATTACGTACGTTCCTCTCTTCTTCGCTTTTCGTTTCACATCATTAAATCCTCCCTTCAAACGTTACTACTTGTTTGCAAATGGCCGACTTGGCCTGAACACCTAAGGCACATTCCCTTCGAACATTTTTATATATATATATATTGGCTATAAACACAAGAAATACAATGATACTAACAAGAATCACAAATGTATCAGCACCAGCGCTGATGTTTGGGATCAGAAATGGAGAAGTCTGGGGGGTAAAAACTGGGCCTGTGAAATACATATGACACTTAAGGAAATTCTTTTGTTGTCTGACCGTGTTGCCAAGTGGCTGTGCGCCTATCCCGTTCGTTGTTATTTTTTTTTTTGTATTTGTTTGATTCTTGAGTGTTTTTCATTGCGGCCGTTGAGTTGGCGGTAATTCATGATGCCACGATGAAAGATGGCCGCCACCAAGTCCTACGCGAATGGCCCTCGGATCATCAGCGGCGACACGAAAACTTGTATCGTGCTAACGTAACTTAACACGGCGCATGGTATTGCTGAATGAGATACGTTGAAATAGAGTGCGGACGCCGTTGACAACAGCCGCCACTTCAGACGGTGCTTCAGTTCTTTTTTTTGAAGTATTCTTTGGGTGGGCATCCGAAATGCTCGCAATAATGCGGGCCGATGTTTATCGTTGCAGGTTGTGAGCGAAAACAATTGTCACCGATTCGATTACCGGCTCGTAGTACTCTAGTGACTGAGTGTCCATTTACACTGGCTAGAATGAAACGTTTGCCTATAAGAAACAAACTGTTGGGAAGGTCGACAATGAATTTTTAGCTATTCTACTGTTATAGTGGCTACTTTCGAATAGTATTTTGGGCTATGAATGTGCAACATTCGTGTGGACAGATGTTGCAATAAGATTTTGAGGTGGAACCTTATCATATTCCCACGTAAATGCATTTCGAAAGGCTCGGGGACTGGGTGGTCTGTTTGGCCGTAGAGCTCATAGGACGTTAAAACTAGGCGGCTGATCGATGCTGTAGCACGTCCATATGTCCTATAGTAATACCTCCTAATAAGACTCGTGATAATAGAACGTGTTCGATATTAGTTGGACTATTAGTCTCTTAAGCTGTTAAAAAAAGTGTAATTCATTAACAGGTATTTCAACAATCGCTTCTATATATCTAAGAGGTGATTTTGATGTGATTTGTTTCAAATGAATTGAACCTCTTTGAATAGACCTAGTAGGATCTGAGGACTTGGTTATCTAATTATCATTATATAAATACAAAGTCTATCCTGCATTAAATTCGAAATTATGCGACACGAAATAAGGTTCCCATGAATCTTTGCAGACGATATTTTCCTTAGTAATTAACGATAGATGGTATTTGAGTAGTTCTTTTATTCACTGGGCTAAGTAAGTTAGTAACGTAACGTAACGTAACGTTGCGAGATTGAAGACATTGATAGGGCTCTTCTAATTTATTAGTCCACTAACGACGTCCTATTACGCAGTGATAAATCGAAGCTTATTTAGTTTCGTGGACACTAATATCTTAACGCCATGAGAGAGTATTTTTCGGAGAGGTGCTAACATGAAAAATGATCAACCGAGCCGCTGCAATCTAATTTTACGATCAAGTCAGTGTGCCACACATCGGCCGAATGGACAATTACAGGAAATTGGCTACAGTGTCATGTCCTGCAGGAAAATCGACTGACGTTAGACGACGTCGTAGGTCAATTACTGGTCAAAACATTGCAAATTAGGTAGAAATCTGACATGTGTCTGCAATTGATCGTTGTTGAAAGCCGCTATCACCATTATCGTTTGTGGAATTTAAGAGTCCGATAATGCAAGATAATAGTTTCGCGAGAAGTGCTCGAATTTGTTGGTACAATTCCGGCGAACCGTATTTATCATGGATCGCTTAATTCATAGCTGTTCGTTGGGCGCCAGCAGCGTTCCGAACGATTTTCGCCCGTGAATATGAATCAGGTGTGTAAAAGTGAACTGGGTGAGTTACATTGGGCCGACAGGAAATTTCTGTAATATTATTATAAGAGAAGCTTATTTCAACATAATTGTGCGACTATTCTCTTATTATGATATCGTTAAGCGTCGGTTGATTCTTCCTTAGTTGCGTTCGTTCGTAGGTATATGCCTTTAGTCATGCTGCGTAAGTTTTAACTGAGCGCCAGCCTTGTATGCTATCCCACAATATCTTTCTACCGTTGCAATGAGAACGTCCTTGCCCATGCATCCGGCTCAGCCTTGAGCCGACGTCTCGAACGTCGTCTGCTAGACGTCTTTGTCGAAAGCGCTTTAGAGTTAGTCACCCAGCCCAGTTAGATAGGACACACGAATTGGACTCATCCATCTCTGAGAATGACGCTTCAACTGTTTCGTGTACACTCGTATCAGTTTACGTCACTGCGACCGCTACGACTGACGCTTCTCGTAGCTAACTTTCATAACGGACGACATTTCCGTTACCGACCGTTATCTACTGCGAGGTAACGATGCGTTGATTGACCCAGTGTACTACATGCTAATCCAACACTAGCGGCGTTTGCTTTCGCCTCTCTTCGTAGCGAAACAGTTTCGCTCGTGTTCGCGCAAGCTGACGCATTCTCTCGTCTAGCACAGTGCTTGCTTGCAGGCACCATGTCCTTACGCGATACCGGGCGCTCAAGAGAATCAACAACATGGAGCAGTGATGCAAGTCCACTCAGCCTGCCCGCTTGATGCCATACATAGAATACTAGGAATTAAGGTAACGTACGGTGACTTTATTTATTTAAACTACGCAGTTAAAAGGACGATTCTCGTTATCCTGACAGGCCACGGGTCGCCTCGTTCCCACGCTATTTCCACTGTGCGCCTATATATTTGGTATGCGAGAGTGGTTTCAGATTGCGCATTGGCGTGCGATTAGCGGATGGGCCTATTTCGGTATCTGAGTGTCACGAATGCGTGGTTAACTGCCACTCTGTAGGGTAATGAATCACACACTCTTGTCTCGATGCTCTCTCAAGTACTTTCCCTTTATATATCTTTGTTTCAGGGTGACAGCGATTTGTAAGGTCGTTCATTTGTACGAGAGTCATCGGGCCTTATCAGTTGTTACGGATTAAATGTACGCATGCGAACAATAGATGTCAAGCTTCAAGATGATCTCTTCTCAAGTCGCCGCCACAGGCGAATTCGTCTTTGTTAACTTAGGCTACCGTCTGCGGAAGTTCCCTGGCTTTAAGAATGGAAGACGACCGTT
Organism: Varroa jacobsoni; assembly: GCF_002532875.2. Taxonomy (NCBI): domain Eukaryota; kingdom Metazoa; phylum Arthropoda; class Arachnida; order Mesostigmata; family Varroidae; genus Varroa; species Varroa jacobsoni. Next base: position 59,302 of record NW_019213663.1, read on the forward strand.
GCTATGTTGCGTCCAGTCCGCTGTATTCGGTGGCAGAGAAGAGGTCAGTTAGCTAAATTAATATAACAGCTACCTGGCTTGATAATTCTGGAATTACCTTTACGTTAAACAGGACTGCATGAACTATTCAAAAGGCCCGTTCTTAGATGCGGCGCTGTATTCCTGTTAATAGGTAGAAAATGCTGGGTTGTCGTGGACGCAGAATCGTGAGTCATCGGATCGTTCAACGGAGAGGCCATTGGTCCCTTTAAAAAATACCGCGCCACAGTTGTGGCGACTTTTGTTGTTATTCTTGTTGTATTTCGGTTTGTAAAAAGGTTATTATTTCGCTTGTGAGGATGTGTCATCGCTCAGATAACTGCGCAGGATGATACGACGAGCGAAGGTTGGCGTTTGATAATTCAGGGCCCGAACTCAAAACTCAGATTGCGATGATAAGTGCACTGCCAGAGCCAACTGCGCTATGATGGTCCGATGACCTGTCATCTGGAAAATTTACACAGCAGGTAGTGAAAGTTAATAGTTTATCCTCAATTAAACTAACTAGTTTAGCAATGTGAATACACGGAAGGTCGAGCGAAGAGCTATAAGGGAACTGGTTACCGTTTATCCGTCAAATGTCGACAACTGTAGGCAGAATCATATTGAAAGGCTACGTTAATAATATTGTACCTAGGTAATGCGTGTGCCTGACCGATTGTCTCACAAAACACCATTTCACTGTGGCATCAATAGAACTGGGTTGTGAATTCAACAATCTTAATACCGATATTAAAGGGATGGCCGCGGGAGCCCCTATCCAGTTCAGGATAGCCGTATAATATCTGTATGTCATTTTATAAGTGTTGACTACTTATCACTGCAGCACGCGAACATTGGAAGCCAGCTTCCACTTGCGGGCGCGGACTGTGAGTTCACCTAGATCATTTATTATATATATAGCTATAGAAAGACTATGTGAAATTTATATTTGATTATTTTATTTATAATAAACAGTTTTTTTTAGATGGCATCTAAGAGGCAATAAACTGCTCACTATTCTGAACTTAGCCTTTGTCATGCCTAACGCTGACAACATGTTGTTGCTAGTAATTTCTTTATGACCATCATCACCGTTATAATAATTAATAATCGTCCTGAGAAATAGATACTGCAAACGAAATCCAAAATAATGCTACATGTGGTCTTTGCCTCCCAAAATATCTAATATTGAAAAAAATGCATGCCTCACTTATTTCGACATTCAAAGACGAAAAATAAACGGATCTATAAGTTGGCCTTCGAATATCTATATTTATCCTCACTTTGCAAGGGATATAATGCCGTAACCTGAGTTGCCAAAAGAAGGTCATACGTTGATCTTTTCTACAGCATGGCTGCCACCAGTAAACGATCATTATTGTTATTATTAACATGGATAGTCACCACATTCTGTCGTATTGCCACACACGCACCAACATGGTGCAAATACGGAACCAAATTTCTTGCTACTTGTTTCGTTGAGGAGCTCGTTCTTGCATTTCCAAGTATCTTACCGAATTGATGGCGTATGCTCACTCAAATTCGAGTTTCCATTGCTCGTGCGTCTATAAAGGAAAATAATAGGAAGGATTCACGCTGTTGTTTGGTAACAATAGAAAGCGATTACCTAATGTCAATGTCACAGCGGACTGCCTACCCCGTAGCCAGAAAGACTGATGACAAGATCGGGATCCTTCTATCAACTTAGCAAGTTTCAAGTTTTGGCTATACAGCCAGTGTCCATCCAGCATGTTGCCTTAAGCGGCACTAACAGATAGATGAGCTTCTATAATGTACTATTTATATTACATTGAATATTGGGATCGCCCTTCTTCGAGCTACTGCAAGCTTAGAAACGTTGATGGCAAACATTTTTGGGATGCTTTTTATTCTGTCGGCCAGCGATTAGACTATCTTTGTCTAACATACTAGGAAAAAGAAAAAAAAACGTCCGAAGATCAATAACATAATTTAAAAACATTTAAAAACTCGAACCAAATTTCATATCGTTACGTAAAAGGGATACGCATGCGTGTGTTAAAACATTCGACTATGTCATCATTTCGTGCTTTTAAAACTATGTGATAGTCTCTATTTCAAACATAGCAGTGTTTCGAATATTATTTTCCAGGGCAAAGATTCGATCCTTTAAAACTGCTCGCCCCTTTTGGCGTCGTTTGCTCTCTTATTGAGTTAACATCGTTTTCAATTTAACAGAACTACCTTGAAAGCCTTAAATATTTCTATAATTATTTTTCAATGTGTCTCTCTAAAAACCATATTGCCTTTTCTACTACAGTTCCGTTTCAGCTTACACTCTCCTATTCTTTTAATCGTTATTCGTAACCGTGAATTAAAACCACCGCGTTATAATAATATAATTGGATTATATAGATATAACATCAGGTACCTAAATACGCACAGTCCTTTACTTTTACCTAATTTCGCTTACAATAGCCGGTCACCCGTCCGAAGTTTGCCGGTGGCATGCCTTTGTTTGGCGGGACTCGATCTTACCTGCGCTGTAGACGCTGCAGTCAGGTGTTCGAAGTGTCGAAAGTGACTAGGAAAAAAACTGTATTAAATCAGCGATTTTCTACTGTTGCAATAGAAATGACGTTGTCATGAGCAGATCTTAGCATTTATCTTCGAACACGATACCATTACATCATTGCCAACTAACTAATGTTGTTAGCGATGCACAATATATAGCTGTTGTTCTTGCGCTTACGGGTCTGTGATGTGACCGCAACAAAAGCGTCGGCGCTGCGTACGCGTTTAGGTGTCCGTCTAACTTTTCGATGTAATTCTCTCTTATTTTTAGTTAGCTGCCGCTACAGCTGTTGACGATATTACAGAAGAACCTGATCACCAACATTATTCCCATCGTCATTATCACTGATCCGTCCGATGCCCCTGGCTCATAATCAGAGCCGTCAGTACCGCTGCCGCCCGGTGTTTCCCACCGCCCTTCACAGTAACCTACCAAGATAACATGACTGGACTTTGTCAACGACACGAACGGCAAATGGTCAAGAAACTAGCACCACTCTAACAACAGTAATTGTAGGTTTAGCGATAGAACTTCCCGATAGCTTCATACGCGATGATTGTATAGCTGCGGATTTTACCTTGCCTATATAAAATATACAGATTATTGATGCTGCTATCGACGTTTCTATTGAGTAGAAAAGACAAGCGTGACAGGCATAAATGTTTGTGAGTGCACCCGTGTGTACGGAAAATTGTTGTGGCAGACGAGTAGAGAAAATAGCATTTTACACTAGATCAATTGATGGGATTAACTAAGAAATAACAGTCAGCGGCACTCGATAGCACAGAATGGCCGAAAGTTCACGCTTATTCCTGAGTGGTGCCCCCACCTCCGGCGGGAAGGGACTGTTACGGCAACTGGGCGACTGCGGAAGCGCAAAACGAATGTCTGTCAAAAGCTAATTTAACGAATGCTTGCTACATATTGTTTAGTGCCATGTTAAATTTAGAACCAAAGGGAAGAGATTGACTGATGGAGCAGTTCGGGTCTGTCTCTAAAATCTATTATACAGGTTGCAAAGCTGTTGTGTTTAAATACCGAATATAGCGGCTGCAAATAGCTTGCAATGGCGATGCGGTGCAACGAGAGTATGGTAACTTTTTCTACTCGTTAAGAAGATTCAAAGCTAGAGGTTAATACTGTTTTAGGTAACCAAGTTCAATACCTTGTCTAAAGCTTGTACTGGACTACTCTCTCCAGGGACGTATTCTCTGTGCTGGGCAGTTCGTATATATAAGAGATCTGGCAGTTTCTTTTGTTATTGGAAATAGAACTATTGTTATGCAACCGTTTCTTATAATAACGGGTTATGCCCGTAGAAACAAAGCATTTGCTTCGTTCTCTGGAGTGTCGAACGTTAAACTCGGACTACTTAGAACGATTAGTAAGCCCATAAACCGTGGTATCCTCTTACTAATGCTACATAAAATTTTCCTACGAGACCGAAATCCATGTTTATCTTTTTAATAGTCATTGATCTAACTAAGCGTATAAATCGTATACGTTAACAAGATCATGAAGCACAGGAAGCGTAACGTACTTACTGGATTGTGGTAGAACATGTGAAGAATTTTGAAATCTTCTTTAATCATCTTTTCCACTGAATCATACAGACTTAACAAACTTGAGTCCTAATTACAGCCGGGCAATTGAACTACGCAAACTAATCGCAACGTAAGCTTTTATTCCCGCAGAAGAAAACAGCGATTTTCTGCGAGCGATGCCACTGTATTGACTAACTGTCATACGTCCTACATGTTCTGAGGGAACTTACGACGAACGCAGGCGTGCATGTTCGCCAGCTGATCAGAGAATTCGCGTCAAAGCAGAATTACTCATACGCTACAATCAGCATTTCAGAAAGCTGCTGTTCGGGCTGTGAAAGAAGGCTGCCATTATTGTTACCAGCGTTGTGTCGTGGTATCCAGCTGCTTTGGGTGTACGACCTATTCTCAGAAACCTAAATGGTTTATGAGCTGGTACAGTCATGGGATATGGGATTCCGGTTGTGTGACGGCAGAGTGTGACCATCACGTCTTTTACAAAGTTCTGTACTAAGTGAAATCAAGACAAAGACAATATATAACGACCAATTAAAGGTAACGAAAAAATTGCATGTATAGAAATGGCAACGTTGGACACATGATTATTGTAGTCATTCTATCGTAGACATCGAAGCGCGCTCTACTCAAGTAGAGAATGGAAACTCGTAAATATTCGAGCTAATGGCAGCGACTTGTTAAATGTTAAAGACGAACAAAAATGACGAAGCAGGGCACGTTTACGGTAACGTTGAGTATGTGTGCATCGAATTCTATCTACCTTTTCGATTTTTTTTTTTTGCGAAGTTTACATGACTCTAAAGAATCAGGCAATATAACTTTTGTTCCCCAAAATATTTTTTGACAAACTTTCCATAAAACCTCTGAGATTGACAACGATGCACTGAAGGGCGGTGCAAAAAGCTTTTGCGCGACGGGAGCGGTTTAGTGCCTCTTGCCAACTCGTCCTGTTAGTCACCTGCATTTAATTGAGGCATCTCATGATGCAACACTATAAACAGATACTCGCTTTAATTAGATCTTCTTAAGTAAAACTGCTGGGTAAAAAAGGGTGTGCCAAAAAAGAAAAGAGTCGTCAGGATCCGCATCATCATCGATAGAAACAACAGTCGTTACTTAAAGAATATCGTTTCATATTGGAATGGCAAGGCTCTGTCAATGCTTTACATCAGGTTATTTTATTGTCGCAGCACGACACAAAAAAGCGTTGAAATTCTATAAATACATAATAAACATATTGTACAACGAGAAATTCACTTCATGGGTTATGAACATGACTATATTGAGACATCGACTTTATCACAAGAACTGAACTAGCTTGAAAGACTAGCTTGAAATACAGTGCCAATGGAACACGTGACAACAAAAACAGATGACTGAAGCGTCTAATGTAATGCATATTTTGCTTGATCCCTCATTGGTCAGTGCACAATACAAGAGCGGTGTCTTAGTAGCAGCGTTGACAAGCTGCTAACGGGTCCTCAAAATCATGTCTATCAGATGGCTCGAAGTGTCTCTGGCCTCTGGCTCTCATGGGCTTGACCCGAACGCCCTCTTCGTCTATTTGCTGTCGGCTTCCATAAGCACTGCCAGTTCAATCACTAGCGCGGCAATCCCCAGCCCATAGGGGCTAATTACCCTCACCAGTGATTACACGCCCTCTCCAGGTGCCCTTTCCCTACCGGCAGCATAGAACGTTGCTGCACCTCGTGCAGCAGAACAACGTTCACGCGAAACAACGATGATGGTGCCTCGGAGATTCAAATAGATGAAAATGGGGCCTATTTCGAGCTTAGGGAAGGATAGCGCATGCTGCGAGAGTTCGTGCATCGGTAAAGCGTATGCCTTTACAACAGACATATAAAAAGGGGCTCAATTCATAAAGTTAGTATGCGTGTAATAGAAGACCCAAATAATACAAGCTATTGTTGCAAGTGTCATTAATTAAGTAATTTTTATTGAGAAGCAATTATGTGCTGTTGATAAGGATTACTCGTGAAGTGGTGCGTCACATTGTTCACAAGTGGGTACTGAGTGTCTCAGGTCGTCAAAGTGATTATCCTCCCGATCTCAGATCTGAGTTCATTTGCACAAGCAGAGTTCGATCGAGAAACAAATGGACAAGATAGAATAACGCTTCGCCATATCTCTATGACAATGGGTATCGCCTGTGCTGGCCTTCTGCATTGTTACTTTTGCTCGCTCAGCGGATAGCTACAGCGCTGGCAACAACAAAAAGACTATTGTGTCACTTTTGTAATATATACCGAAGTATCTGCGACATGGATATGTGCCTGAGCTAGGATATATTATACCTAATTTTTGAAGGACTGATACTGTTCTAGACGTCTGCTTCGACCGCAGAAAGGATCGTTTGGCCACAAAGCAATTGGATACAAAACAGTTTCATGATGGTGCTATGTGGTAAACTTGAAGATGGACACAAGGGCTGGATCGAGAGAGTAATCTGTTTCTTCAAGAAACGCATTCAAAACGCCAGTAACAAAGAGGCTCTTGTTTACGATGTCAGCTATTACTTCGAACGCAAATGTATGTAAGAAGGATTCATAAAATGTATTGTGCATGGACAACGAGTATATCAATAATGATTAAAGAACTACCCTGTCCACAAATGTGTCTACCTATTTTTATTTAGCTGATAAGTTGCACATTCTTTACTGTCTTCCGAAGTTATTTCAGAGATAAGTTATCAATTAAGCACGACAAATAGGAAATGTTTGATTACTGGTAGTGCGTATGGCGATGGCAGTCGGTCATCCTCGTTGTGAATATAATTCATGTTCTCGTCGATGACAGTTCCCTTCTTAATATCATTCAATTAAACCAGCGATTTTTATAGCAGTTCTATAAAGGCATGCCGGGTGTGCGAACTCGTGAACGATGATTCCAACTTCAGAGCCGAAGATTCCCTCACCTGTTTGACCATAGCCACGACAAAAGGGCGGATAGTTTTGATTCTTGAAGCTTTAGCTGGAGAGGCTGGTTATGCAAATGCTCTTCACTAATTGGCGTCGCTGTTACAACGGACTCAATCGAACAGTGAGCCTGTTACGCTATCGTATATACCGCATACGCATAGGGCCGTCATGTGTTAGAACGGATCTAGAATACTACAGATACTAACCAATTTTACCTTTAGGCCCCTGAATTTCTATATTATATGTTGGCTTTTTCAAACGGCTGTGTGTACTCGTCGCGTACCAACGACGGCTGGTCACTCAGAAGTTAACTTCGGCTAGCAACACTTAAGCCAGTTACCAAGCCATGTGGGTCTTCCGAGTTCATGAGATATGAACATAAAAAGAAGACAGATCACACGTACTGCTATTCATCCCGTTTATAGATTAGTCCACATATTATATGTAGGTAATAGAAGAAATCCAGCCGATGACAACTGACTATAGCTCTAGCGAATACACACCTTGATGCTACCTTGTTGATTTATCAGCGTAGACGTTCGTTAACGGTAGATATAATGTTTAGCATAACAGAAATCGGGCAAAATCGTTCGGGAAAAGTTTTTATGCTCGACTTTATCTATTCGACGATCTGGCGCGTTAACGAATTATGAAGAAAACAGGAATACTACGTGTATCCTCATTTTGTCGTGACGAGTCGAAGACTGTGTGTTTTTTCGTTTGCCGGCGATACGAAAGCTGCATCACCGTTTACACAATACATCGAGACATTTTCTAAGTGAAGTTGGGAGCCTATTTGGTCTATTTTTTCCACGTAGTTTGCTTTAGGTTTCGAGCGTAGTGAGAATGCGTTACCTTTTGGCTGCCTAGAGCAATATAAGCATATCGGTCAGGCATTGTTCGGATGATAATAGTGTACTATTAGGAAACACCACCTAGTCTTTCCTCTACAAGAACTTTGCACATCTTCGACAGAAACGTGTTACGTATGGGAGCACAAAACAACCGGCTTTTGATATTCCTGCTGCTTGTTAGAATGAGCCAATAAAAGCAGGTAGCCAATAGGAACATGGCCTATCCAAAACTGTCAACTCCAAACGAACGTATTGAAGAAGTTCATTGATGATCTATATCTAATCACACCGATTGCATTGCACTACAAGTTCCAACTCGATTTTTTCAATAGTCAGTTAACGTCTGTCACGATATGTATTCTGTTGTCCGCTTCAGTAAACGTGACTATGATCGCAGACGTTTCACGGCAGCGGGCCGAGGGCCAACTTGTTCATCTGTTGAAGGTTCAAGTTACGTTTTTAAATAGCTGGCTATATAGCCTATTCGAATAGTTACTATTGAGTTTTGCGGTTTGCGCAGTTACATTTTTCGTTTTAAAACCGTACTGTTTCACTTTAAACTGATACCACTTCGCGAGCGCAATTGTTTTATATAGAAGTTTATAGTGGACCTAAAACAGCTGGATTATAAGATGTTATGATGCAGCATGAGATGTTAACAGCTACATTAGCTAATACATCGATGCCTATCTAATTAGGTCGACGGGTCCTATTTTAGGTGGCGACGACGTACAGGTGTATTTTTGTTCGAGTTGTCTTAACCTCTGCCACCAGGTGGACATCGTACCACACAATTGGTCGTATTTAACGATGACACATGTATGTCTATGTACACGGACGTGCCTGTTCTTGTGTATGTGTCTATATATACGAAGTATATCACCGAAAGTGGAACTCTTCCATGCTTTGTCTCAAAGACTGTACCTAAATAAAAACAAATATTCCAAACCATAATTTTTCATATCTGTCCGCCACACACACATTCCTGGTAGTCTTTCTATTCAACTTGCGTTACGGTTTCAATCTAGAACTTACTATAATCTAGTTTTAATCCAGAACTAAGTATCTAATTAACTTACTTTTTGCTAGTAGCAGTGCGTTAAGTGATACTGGTAGGCGGGAGATCGCTAAAGTGTCGCATTAATACGCTTACTACAAACATATTTAATAAAGCTTAATCTGGGCTGCCGGCAGGCCAAAAGCTAAACAAAAATTCAAGACTCGAAGCGACCAGGAGATACAAAACAAGTCAAACAAAAAAAGCTAAGCGATATAGCTTATTTAGATGGTCCATTGATATTTTTCTCCCTAAAACGGCCGTTCATTTTTGTTTCAAAAATGTCATTTCAAGCTTTTTTTGGTGAATTTTGGATTTTATCAAATCCAAAGTTTGACGCGGCTCTTCCAATTTGTCTAACAGAAATCTTTTCTCAGATTTTTGTGAGGTCCCATAAAAACTGGCTATAACGTTTAACTTTGATAGGAAGTTATCCAACGCGAAGGGATTAATGAATAGAATTTGAGAAAACGATCAATTGTTCTTCGCTATGAATATATATATTTTGTTTGAGAAAGAAAAGAACACGCTTCCCTTTAGCGCGAAAGACGGTGGACGAACGCATGCTCGTCATGACAAACAGCTTGCCAAACTATGGCGTGCCATATCTTGCGAGTATGCGGGTAGGTATATGTCTCTATATAAGCTTATTTACAATGAAAATGATACCCTGACGCCTTTCGAACCCTTTTTTGACTTACGGTGGTCATAATAGCTATATATATATATTGTGTTATGAGCTGTTTATTCATATAAACTCTTAAGTGCAACAATCACATAGCAATATCTTGAGTATAGGACTAGTTGTTATGTTCTGGGCTCGTTGACTGTCGCTAAGCTGTTTCTGGTGAGCGGTCATCGGTGCTCATAAGATCGCCATTTCGCTGGACTCGCGTCTTTCTAGCTGCTACTAAGTTTTCGGCGTATTTTCTTTAGCGATGATTTTGTTCCGGGCTTAGGCGTCTGCTTTAGGGTTGAGGAACACCATAAGCGGCAACCTCAATAGGAAAACTGCAGTGATGATGATGATGATGATGATTGATATTCGATTCAGACCGCTAACTTAGCCTTGAGTAGAAATGTAATGTGGCGACATAAGGAAGCTAGCAATGTGGCTATTTGTCTCTTATTTTTGATGCCTCCATAATGCAGCTATATAGGTAGAAGAGGGACATGAGACGTGAGGCACGATGAAGTAAACCCGTTTTTTTGTTAGGCTCCTGTGTAAGACAGCGGAAAATGGAGACCTTTAGTGGAATGCTCAGCAGCTCGTTGATGTCGGTGAAAGGCGATTGGTTGGGTGGCCCATGATGAAGCTGAAGCCTTTTCTTTGTCTTCGTTTTCGTGATGCCCCTTTGTCGACCAGAATTTTAACGTCAACAGCAAGATGAAGATACCGATTGCCCTTTATACAATGTCATCGTGGGAACAGACAACTGCAATGAAGTCTCGATTTGTGTATAACACATACGCATATAAAGATAACTATGCGAAATGAACTTGTTCATCCACTTAACATATACAAATAGTACAACATTTCGGGAAAACATAGTGATTATGTTTATAAGTTATGACAAGTATCTACCTCTAAGTCAACTTCGTACATCTTTCAGGCTACAGACCATAGAAACTTCTCCATAGTAAAATATTTATAGTCATAGGCAACATTGCGCCGACTGAAATTGGCGCAAATACAGAATGGGAATTAATTAACATATATCTCGTGCATTTCTGTTTTTTTAGTTCATGTTAACACGCAGTCAACTGATTTCCTCCGGCTGTCTACCTCATTAAATCCTCACATCCGGGATTTAGAACACATACAATACTCAATCGCTATTGAACAATGCGTAAAAGTACGATAATAGTAATAGTAACTATAAAGTCATGAGCACAGTATCGTAGCGTCGGGTCCGTATCTGCTGCTGCCGCTCGAATACGCTCAAATATATGGTAGTCATTTTAATCTCGGTGAGTTCTTTGTGATGATTCGCTTTGCGGCCGCCATTCCTGATTTGGCGTTGGGTATCGTGTGAATAGCCAGCCCCAAGCTTCCTTGTCGACGGCGCGTGGCGATAAGGTAGACAATGTTCAAGAGTCTGGAGCAACCGGCGACTGTTGTTGTAGCATACCGAGTTTTTGCGTTACGCTGTTATTGTTTTTTATCCATTTCTATTACAGTGCTGCTGGCTATGTCTAGCTGATGACAGGGCCCAGAAACCCAGAAACGGGTCACTCGAAGAAACTCAAAAGACCTGGACACAACGCCTCTTTTCCTTTAACAGACCAAAAAAAACGAAAGACAGCTGACTAGACGATATTTTTGCCTTTTGCGCGCATAGCAGACAACGTAATTTATGCGCATAATGATATTACATGGTCTATTTGAGAGATGGCCTCGGAGTAGCCTTTGCGTGATCGGTTCAGCCGATGCTAGTACTCTTCTAAGACGAAGTTAATGACATGCCAAGGTAAGGCGATTTTCGGAAGAGTAGACGTTACCTAGACCAGTATCAATATGATGAACAAACACCTATAGTGCTTTTGACGGTTAGTTAAATGACTCACACAAACGAAGTTACTGAGTGTGGCGAATTATAACTAGAGCTGCTGTAGCAGTTCGCTTATAGCAACTGATGTGTAAACACCACGCGATCAATCCAGTGCTATAAAATAAAATAGGACGCATATTTCTCTCCGAGTTGGCAAACGAATTTGGATTTGTACTAAACAACAGCAACGGCGACAGGTCGTACGTGTGTAGATTGAACCGATATTCTTTTATGTCTAAAATCATCACAGTTGTCACTTTAGCTAAGGCAATATGATTTCGAAAAGCGTCACCGAACAATTTAGAAATGTTTGGTGTGTGTACTCCGTTTCTGTTACAGGGGACAACAATAAATTTAAAAGATGATTCTGATAGAAAACAGTATATGTTACCACTGTGGCACCACGAAAAGACGTTCGTTGCCGTAGTTACTCACGAAGTACGGCTACCGCACATTGTATCGTTTGTCCTCTTTATGCGAGGTTCATTCTTCAATACGGCATATCTACTATATATAGAAATAAATATCTTACACACGAAAAATATGCTACAGCATCCCGCTGCTGATGGCATGCTACTATTCGAGTATTTCTATTATTAGTCGTTATGAAACTAGATGAAAAGCTGCACAATAAAACAATTACGAAACTTACGCTTGTACCATCGTAACAAGGTACCTCTCCAGGTTGTTATATTTTTGATATACACTCACAGGGGCACAACGTTTTCCTTCTTTCGTCTACGATGTCATTACCAATCAAAGGCACACATATTCGAGAAAAGACCATCGTTTGGTCAATGTGAGTTTTGATAAGATGATAATTTTGTAAAAGATCACCATCGTCATCACCGTCGCGCACGAAAAGCGACAATACTTAGTGATGGTAGCATTCGTGTCTTCAGTAGCTCGAAGTACAAAGAACCGAAGCGCATGGAGAGGGAAAGAGAGAGATACGGATAGATAGGGAGAGATATATCCAAAATACGAGCTTCCTTAGGAAACCATCTAGCGCATTTTAAGGTGCAGACGAGAAGCGGCCTCAATCAATGATTTATCAACGGTATACCGACGCGTGATTAACCGACCGTCGCTAGCGGTTCACTATAAGTGTTTGACGGCCGACAGCCATTCCGTAAGTCATTCTAAATACAATGATTGTGGAAGAAACAGGGCGATCACATTCTGTGGCTGCGATAATAGTGGTAGCATAGGGCTAAAAATAGGCGCGATGCGATACGAAACGAACGAAAGCTCCATTGCAAATCATTGGAGCTATACGTTTGACGCTAACGTGCTATATTCGAAAAGCAAGGCGGACGGTTACAAACGAGTAGTCAAAATTATCCAAGTACGATGTTACACTGCATATATCTTATAAAAATATCTTTAATGTAGGTACATCTGCGTTCATGCTCTGACCCGCTACGAGGTACAATTGGCCAGGTGTCAAACGCCCGTTTCTATTAACCCTCAACCACTATTATAACCAGTTATTCAAATTGATCATTTTAAAAAAAATCTCTTAAGCTTACTATAGTTACATTCTACTCCGTTTCCCGGGCGTCAATAGTTCAGTAAATGATTTCAATTAACAGGCTATTGTGGCTTTTCGCTTGTCCCTCTAACGACAGATCGATCCTAGAGACCGGACAGGAGCGATTCTAGTATCTGCAGGTCCTAGTCCTATTTTGTCGCTCGGTCAACCGGCTCCCATCTCTTCCTCGTTGACGATGAGTAGAAAGAATCTGTGAAAAAATTGAGCGTTTTCGCCCCTACACCATAGATATTTCACCCTGTTATGACGAAATGGTTCTGGCTTGCTTTTGTTTTTTGTATCGTTAGTTGCTGTGCGGTGTCGCATGTGTTGGAATTACGCTTGACACCCAATACGAGTCGGGTCCCCATAACATGGTTAGGCTTTTCCGTGTCATTACCTAGGCTTGCTATGTTAGAAAGTATCTTGGCTTCATGACCATTTACTTTCGATTGGTGGTCGAGACGACAGCGATGTGATTGGCGTTTGCTGGCTCACAGATGGGATACGATGCAGGGCTGAGAAAACAGTAGCATCGTGCCAACTTTCCAATGGCGAGCTGGCAGCCCTAGCAGTAGCCGTATCGTTTTGGTGACTGGCAGCTTTGTCGACAATCTGTTCGCGTCCATGTTCCGATCTGGAAATTTAGCCGCGGGTACAGGGGAAGACGGCCCCATGGAATCGTCAAATATATGGCAGGCACCTGGTTATATATATAAAGAAGATAAGGCAAAACAACCATCGAATGATGACCATTTAAACGGAACGCCGTCAGACATCCCGTCACTTCCCGAGATATTGAAAAGCTGACTACAGATAAAACGTGCAATGATTATTTAGTTACTTTCTTTTTCCTAACTGGAACTCGCTTTAGAAGCGACGGATAAGCAATCGTCTTGTTAACTATGAAACATCGATATGGTTGATTAATGGAATTTGGACAACGGCGCGTTCCATCCTCGATGCCTATAAATAGAAGTAATGAAACAGCTTTGTCATATTTCTAGCTACGGCTGTAATAGTAGCTAACACTCCGATAAATAACGGTAAGCTTCAGCGAAATGTTCATTCTGATATGCCTATCCTCCCATGTGCATGTATGGCGCGTGTGTCATATCCAGTTTATGGGAACAATTGCCTGCCCTATTCCCTACTCACTGCAATACCACATACGCAGCGTTGTCATTATGGGTATTTCGCTTCCTCGAACACTTTTCTGGGGTTCATGTACCGTCGAATCATTTTTTTTTTTCTTTGTCTGTTATTCATGTCATATTGACAAACAATAAAAAGAGTGCTGGGGCTGCCAAGGTTCTGCTTCCGGTTTGTTGATTTGACGTTGCAGATAAGACTTACAGATGTGGCGGACGTTTGTTGCCTTAGCTGCTGCTTGTGCATATGCAACTGTACTTGCCGATGCTTGATATTCTCCCATAGGTCAACCAGCGGTGTACTGATAGTGTCGATGCCGCTGCCCCCAACAACAAACACAACAATGGTGAGTGGGCAGGAAACGTGTTGACAGACCCGGAACTGACCCGCCAGAGCCTAGAATACACAACGAGTTATACCTAACCTGGCCTCGTTCAAGTCGCCAACTAGCGCTATCCGCCGCTGGCACATAGTGTCACTTCGCAAGCGAGAAACGAAAACAACGGTTCTGTTGTTACCGTCGACGACGGTACTGCCGCTGAGTTGTCAACGATGAACTAACTATACTTTTGTATTAACACCGTCTGACGAAAGAAAACGCTGTCAAATGACGATATCCTAAAATGAACGTCATCGATTGTGATTTATTCGGCTCAAGGCTAGCTTCTATATTTGGGTTATAATAATACTGTTTCATTACTAATTAGCTATCTAGAATAGGGCTTCTAGTACTTTGTCGTAACCTTTACTGAGACTGAAGCAAGCTTAACTGTATGTATATGTATTTATATATATCTGTACATAATTTCCGATGCGCTACGTAACTTTGCTGTAAAAAGCTAATTGACATGATTATTTTCGTCTGAACGAAATCAAGGTTTTACCGTTTGGGCATCGGCATTAACGTTTTCTGTGCCCCATGATTATCTGATGCTCCGAGCGTAAAGGAACTTCTACGACGATCGGAGAACAGACATGTAGTAACAGGCACAAAGCAAGTAAAAGATACACAGTGAAAAGGCAATTTGCAGATAGGTGATCGTGCCTGAGACTGCCTCTTCATAGTCGTAGAAAAAATAACCATACCCACGACGACCTCCTTTAGCGGGCCATAAAAAGGAAACAAGCAGAACTTTTCCCTGACTAGATTCATCCCTGCCACACGAATAGGAGCGTGTCTCGGGTAGGAGACAAAAGATTTTGAGTAAACCAGATTGTGTTATCGGATACGGTTAGGTATGAGCAGACGCTTCCTGAACTTTCAATTTAATAAGTATTCAGTAATAGCAGTAATTTCCCTTATAACAGTGACAACAGTACCGCCTGTTGACATATAGTTTCGGTCCTCAGCTGTTTTTAGGTGTCATAGTTGCCTATTACCGACCGGGGTGCAGTGCTAGTGCGACATTCGCCGATTTGAGAGTACGTACGAAATATTTGATCAACGATCATGTGAAACGAATAATGATGTTGTCCTTTAACGTTATCTGATTTAGCAAAGAACTAGCGTCAGGACACATCACTCACTGCTTTGCCTATGCACTGGTGCTTGGCCAAGTTTGCTGATGAGAAAGGATTCGTTTGTTGAACTATGAAGACTGACTGAAGTGTTGTTGTAGAGAAAAATTACTTCTTGCCTCTTGTTGAACTTTTCAGCGTTTTTGGGCCACTGACAGGCAGTACCATCATCCCAAATCTATCAATTCCATGTGCCAAATGTGTATTGTGAGTCGTCGAAGACCTTTTCCTCTTGCCGAACCTAAGAAAAGTAAAAGTTAACGGGATCTGATGCCGTACACAGTAATATGACAAAGCGTGCGTCTTCTCAATCCTGGGGAATGAGAACGGTTTCGTCTTCTGCTTTTATGACGTTGGAAAGCTGATGACATCCGCATGAACAGAATGACAGCTTTTACCCCCTCACCGGAAGGCGTATTTATTCATTGCAGCACTGAGCCAATTGACGCTCGTGCTGCACACTAAATATGGATGGTAATGGATGGAGTAAATGGCATTGCTGGTAAAGAGGCGAAGAGTAGACAAAGATGACAGTATCCAGTTTGTCTTCACCGCGGATGTCTCCGATCTTCGTCGTTGCTCATATAGATGATGTTCAGACGGCTATTATCGGCGTGTCTAAAGTTGGTCGTAACCAGCAGTTATTCTTGCATCTGTTATTATTATTACTATTGCGAAAGCTGCTCGGCCTATATGGTCTGCACACATTGTACAGTGTTGGAGCTAGCAGGATGCTGCTCCCAGGCGGGTGCTCCATGCGTTTAAATCATGTCGAGATTATTTCATCTTTAGCAGTTTATTTTTACCCTTGCATTCATTAAAAATAAGAGCCGAATTTCAAATAGTAACTTATTTGAGCTGATTGATCTAGCGTCTGCCAGATACAGGCTGTCATCGCATGTAACATGCATGCATGCTAACCCGTTCTAGCGTAAGGACAATTTACGATCCGACAAACGTAAAAAAAAAGCTGCTGTTCTATTAGCTTCGTTTGGATGAGTCGCAGTTTATCAAGCTATACCAAGGCAGTGAACGTAGGGTAAATTCGGATCAAACAAGTTTGTGTGTTGTAGCATGCATTAATAATTTATGAGGTTATGATTCCAAACACCTCAAATGCCCAGTGGCATTTGACGTTGAAGATTTACAATGCTGGAACGAACCTGACGACTCTATCCACTATATATATTTCTGTGAGAACTATTGCATGGACCGAACCAGCATCGATATAATAAATTAATCAAATCTTTCTATGTAAAATAATACTTACATATTTATCCAAGCAGAAGTAAGCTGTCCGATAATGACTCAACTAGGCCACTTAACAGGCGAATGTCATTCTTCTTAAGAAGGCACTGATATTGGTGTAGAGCCAGAAACCTGATTTAGCCTAGTTCTTTGTGCCTTTGTGCCTAAGATCTTTGTGCTATCCATGATTTTAATTGGGGTCAGCCAAATAGGGTCAGCCAACCGCTCGAATCGTCTCAAACTCATATCATAACGGGTGATGATTTCTAACAGCAATGATGACTGTTTTCATAGTCTATATTCAGACCTGCTTGTCGTCCTTGGTGCACTAGTCACCAATTAGTATAAAATAGTATTTTAGATAGAAAAAAATTCTATTGGATATCCTTTCGAGTTGCGATATACAGATTGATGATGGATGCATCACACTATTTGGGGAATGTTATTATGAAGGTAGTGGTGCTTCCGCGGTAATTGGTTCTTCGGCGCCTGAAATCACTCCCGTGGATGAAGTCCGCTGGAGTTGAGACAGCAAGTTTTTTTTTATTTAAAAGCTCAACTATTTTTTTTAATCGGATTCTCATTACACTACCTGGTGTGCATTGATTTTTTCTGTTTGCGCTGCGTTTTTGGCACAGCAGCCCACGACTGTCGACTAGATAAGAGAAGATAAGTCGATTGACCCGTAGATGACCACTTCTGGCGCCGCTGTCAGAAGTGACGTTCTCTATGGTAGCTGCTGGTGTTCTTTCGAGGTGTGCACAAGAGGAGCCTCTGCCGATACAGTAGGTATACGAACATAAAGGCAAAAAATCATCCAACTGTTTCGGCCAGTTCTCAAAGAGAACAAAAAACCTTCAAAACAACGCTAATAAATCTATGTTATACTCCAAAACTGACGCTGTTCATGACAGAAAGAGTATTGCGGTTTCGATGCCGCAGACATCACTACTCAGATGCTTATTATCGTCCTGGGGTGGTTCGGTGGCAGGGAAAGTTGGCGGTCTAATATTTTCCTGAGCGCCCTTTGCGTTCCATCTTCGGTGATACCGACATATTGTGAACATGTTGATGTTGCGCTAGCGTAGACTAAACACGGTGGGACAAGTACTTGGAACAAGCTCGGGTTGCCTCGGACCACGTAAACAATTTATTAATGGAAGCCAAATAATGAATCTGTATCAAGCGACGCCAATGGACGTTCCACTATTCTGTACATCTACAACAACAATGGTAGAAGCATGCTTTGTCTTTGCTGAATCAATGCTGCCTCGAGCGTTGGTTCCCTCTGGTGGCTTTCCGCACATTATTTGGTTCTTTGGTACTGGCATTAGACTATTGCGGCCAGCAAATCGTCGCAGCGCTTGGCTTGTCGACTACAGAATCGCGAAGACCAAATGGACACTATTACACTGCATTAATACGGTAGAAAATCACCGAAAGGAACTTTACAAATATGGCGCCACAGTTGCCGCCGTTGTTTTTATGCCGGATATTCTAACCATGCCGATCCGGCCTCAGCGCGGCAATGTTTGTCTGCAGTAGAGTTCAGTAATGGCTCTGCCGTATCCGTCAATAGAAAGCACAATTCTATCCCAGATGAAATGACCCCAAAAATACGTTTGGCAACAATGCTATGCCTAACAGATTTTCTATGATTGTACGTAGGCCGAAAATACGTTCATCACCGCCTGTCGTCAACGTCGTTTTGTGTAAATGTTTATTCTGAGGTATAGTTGCCATGTTTATCATAGTTGGTCAAGTGGTCAGCTATTCAAAGGGTGGACGCGAAGACATCCAAAGATAGCCAAAAATCAGCTAGAGTCAGGCGGAAAAAAGATGGTTTTTTTGTAAGATAAGATTACGCAATACATTTCTGCAACGTACAGCTTCTTTCTAAGTGCGAACCTCTACTAGCTTTAACTGTCAATATGGTACGATTCTCCTGATCTCTGATGAACGAACATCTAATTAGTTTCACGATTTAGAGATATTACTTTTATAGCCCCACAGAAGACCTTAGTAGGCGTGGTAGGCGTAGAGGCACCTTCGAATATATGCATGGACTTGGGCAGTAGTTAGATGCAATACCGTTCTGTGAGTTTTTACGATTCGCATGTGTCTGCATGGGCTAAAGCGTGCCCGTGTCTTCTGACAACCAACAAACCATACAATGTACGTTTACGTTCTTAATCGAGAGAAGTTTGTGTATGCCCAGTATGTGTAACATCATCTAATTTGATTATTCAATCATCTGTTTGTTAATCACGTTCACTATAGCGTCAATGGAAAACATCTGCGCATGTCTACGTTTACCTCCGTTCGTCCATAATGATAAATCACCGTCATCCTGCTGTTATTTTACATTCATTCTATGTTCATTCACGCTCTGTTCGATATAAACGAAGCCATTTGTATATTACGTGATATTTAAATTCTAGGCTTATACAGTATCATAGATGGATCCAGGCAATTTCGCCTATCTACTGCCTAGGCCAGCAAACGCAGTACGGATGTTGGATAGGGCGCTATTCTTTGATGATGTCAATTTAAGTCTCAATTTGCGATGTAGAGTTGTCACTGTTACTTCTAGTCCAACTACAACCGAGTGAGCATAGTAGACGTATAGCATCGACTTCTCGTGATGAAGTATGATGTGTCCTGGGTGCTTTGCCATATCGATGCGAACGCCGGCTGTACGAGCTATGTCAAGTGATGTTTTCATTGAATCGTCCATCCAGAAGCTACGGAGAACGAGGGGCGTCGGGAACAATATGATATAGTGATTTCAGGCGGTTCTGTGGCAGTTTTTTTCCTGCTGACGTCATTATTTCACTGGGGCATAGCATGCCAGGAATCCTGTTTTGGTTTGTGACCGCTATTATGTCATAGTGTGATTGTAGCATGCATGTGGTCTGTTTGACGGACAGCTAGGAAATTAGCTATTACTGCATTTCATTAGCTTGCAAGTCCTCTTTCATGCCGCGCCAATTTAAATAATGTTCAAAATAACAACTCTTAAACACAGTCTAGCATTTCCAATTATGTACCTTTTTAGACGCTACTGAGCGTAGATGTAATGAAAGTGCGTTACTTTGTAACTCTGCGCAGCCAACGACCTAGACGAGGCCGAGTCAGTGAATACCGCATGAATCTAGGCACAACGCGACATTTAATAAAAAAAAAAATACGCTATTTGTAGAGCTGCTAATTTATGCTAGTTTTACCTACCATTGTCGCTATTCTCAAAACAATGATCTGATTAATTTTTCATAAAGAATCATTCACGATTTCCAGCATTTTCATCCAGGGAATAAGATAGTGCCAGAATATTGCGTGTTTCTTCCGCTCTAAAACGCTGGAAGAGAGAAGAAACACATGTGTTACTTCTTTCATAACAGAGGCATGTGTCCGTGAAGACATTAATTGCTTTGCTGAAATA
This sequence comes from Varroa jacobsoni, assembly GCF_002532875.2. NCBI lineage: Eukaryota > Metazoa > Arthropoda > Arachnida > Mesostigmata > Varroidae > Varroa > Varroa jacobsoni. The sequence continues at coordinate 79,735 of NW_019213663.1, forward strand.
AACAGTATAAATATCATTGCGTCGTGAGAGCTGGTAGGGGCGCTACACGTATAGCTAATGTTTTTCTCGTACTATCCAAAAACAACAAGGGCTAAACGTAAAAATAATTCTTACAAATCCATATCTGTGTCCGTATGAGTTACTTCATGTTCAGGTTCATCAGCTTAGTTATACCCTCTTTGTGCTTGGTGCATTCGAACGGTTTGGAGCCATTGTTTGCTAATAGTATTTAAGCAATGACGTCCTATGAGAAAGCAGTCCCTGACCGTACAGCAGTTCGACAACTTAAAAACACTTAACTTTCACGGTACTTCGTCTTGATCAGCAGGTGCAAGTGCCCTATGCCCAGTGAAGAATGGAGAGCCTTTCATGTGAACGTGACGCATGTGTTGGCAAGCAGGGATGCGTGAACGGCAAAAGTCGAATAGAGCTATACGTGTCCGCCTTTTGACGCACCCGACCGATCTTGTACTTTAATTGCTATACTGTACAAAACATAGATTTTACGCAATCGCAGCTTGACGTTTAGCAAACTTGGATGAATTTTTAACCTAAAAGCTCGCTTATTACCAAGCCGAATTTGTAGGAAGAGTAGCATTGCTTTTTTTACGCATCTCTGTATTTGAATAATCATGTGTCTGTAGTACGGCGGAAATGAAATGTCATCTGCAAAAAAAAAAGCTGTGATCGACGCAGGGCATTCTTGCTTCACAGTAACAACATAGACAACTACGACGATAACACCGGCATTTTCGAAACCTGCTAAGCAAAAGTGGACAAAGTTACACCCGAAATTCGCAAAGACCGCTGGCTTTTTTCAAATTAATTTTCTTTTTTTCCATTGTCTGGACCCCTTTGACCCCATCGATCAATTTTCGTCTATGTTCATTCTGCGGTCAATTTATTCAGATCCACGAAACGTTGATTCGATTCTGATTTCCCTTTCACGCCAATTTTGCGTCACATTTCCGCTGTTGGTAAAACAAAAGCGCACCCAACATGGCTAGTACAATCGTATCATAGCTGAGGAAAGTGTAAAGGAGGCGTAAAGATACTGCGTACGTATCTGCAATGGGGACAGAGCAGAAACCGAAAGCCATAATAGTGCTTTTTATCATTTGCGCGGTAAAGTTTGACCCCGTTCTAACACAGACAGACGCGCGCATACGTACGTAATCGAACAAAAAAAAAAAAGGAACAATTTTCTTCTAAATGTACATATTGTACATTGTGAAGATTTAGGTAGAATCATAGAAGTAACGATTTGGATAGATCCCACGTCTGTCCAACTTCCATTCTGAGTCGAGAATGAGTTTGCCATTTGCGCTGCAGTGTTAGACAAATATATATAACGAACTGCTCATACTTGTTCTAAAATTCAATCTCGGCGTCCGTCTTGACGAGACGACGCAGTTGAAGATGCAACTTACCAACATTATGTAGGATATCACCGACTTATAAACCGACAACAAGTTATAAGCAACAAGTAACTTTGCCAACGGGTCGTGAAGACGGGATTGTCATGGTCGCATACGCGCAAACGAATTTAACGCTGCTCTATATTGAATAGATCTTTCGTGTCCTATTTGCTTTCTCAGGGCAGTCAATCTTATTCTTTCTTTCAATTCTATATTTATAAGCAATCATAACAACGCCCAAACTAGGAAGGTGCATCAGGGAAAAATAAAGGGAATTTGTAAATATCAAAGATTGACATTTTCTAAGTTCTGTAGAACAATTATTGTATATTAATTTGAAACAAGTGAAGGTGTCACGAAGTGAACATTTTTTTATATCTTATGGTTATGGCTTTTGATTTTTTGTATTGGTTGCCAACAACGTACAGGTATGTGTGTGTCCCAAGTACGTAAAGACTACTTCATAATCGAACAATTTCGGGTACATCTGGAAGTCACGTGGCTTTCTAACTTGTACCTAACTAATCAATATTTAACCAGGGGATCCGTTCAGAATGTTGCTTGGTTAAGGTTATCCGCAAAAAAATTGGATAGATTTCAAACGTACGTTAATTTTCGCCATATATATATTTTGCTCCACTTATGATAAGGTTAGCCGTATCAAGGTGTATCATTACTAAGACCCGTAGCACTGACGTTTATGTGCCGTCATTATATAAAGTACGCTTTTTTCCAACAAATTTATTGCGGTTACACGTTAAACTATCGTTATAAATGTACATCGATCGAAACGTGTTGATTGGCAACCTAAGGCAATGTAAAGCTAGCGAGCAACCGGCTGTATCTACACTTGTAAGCTTGGTCGACCTAAGTGCGGAATCATTGCGACACTGAAACAGCTTTTCACTGAGCACACAAGAAGCACGACCATCTGTTTTCCAGCTATAAATATACTACTCAGCACCGGTACAGGACACACACGCATAAACCATAAATGTGCATTGTGAACCATTATCCTGGCAGGGCGAAGTTCCCATATGTCAATGACTTCTTCTGTCTTTCCTTTTTACTAGCTATCTCATGGAGGTAACGGCTATGATATAATAGTGTAAATAATTTCGTATGAAGGAAACTGTGGCTGCTTTGTTGTCACATGGCCAAAAATAAATTAGACGCTGTACTGAACTGAAAGATAACTGGTACAGACAGACCCAGACAGTCGAAGAGACCTTCATACGTAATTCAAGGTATGGAGGACCCCGAAATAGTCCCAAGCAGAATGGCTGTAGAATGGCTGTGTGCGGTGCCTGCCTTTACTTGTCAAGTAAATGGCCACGTTTACTATGTAAATGCTCCACACTCATATAACATGTACTGTACACAGGCGAAGGTCGGGAAGTCAAGCAACTAGAACACAATAAGCTTCTATGATCATTGTTGTACCGCTAACAACAACAGCAACAACATCTCGGCGAACGTTAAACTTCTTGTTCCCGAAAAGGAAATGGAATCGGCAAAAAAGATTGTCGGCGTTTCAGTTACTTTCTGTGGTTTCCGCTACGGCCTGCCTGTCAGACATGTAGCTGGTAGTAAACGTAAAGTTCAGTTTAATTACTTTGCAATGGACTGGAGAAAATTAGCAGAAATTATAGGCTGGTTGCACAAGAAAGGCAGAATAAGCTACCCTCTGCTTAAATCAAATCGCTACGTGCGCGTATAATAGCAGTGGACCGCAGGTGCACTCATCGTCAATTCTCTTTATGTTCTGTGACGAGAAACAGTGAACGCTATGTATCATTATAGAGAATGAGACAGGGCGTATGAAATGACTGTGAAAGTAATTCAGTTTTCAATGAAGCAGGAGCTGTTTCGAAGTGCGTCTCTACTCCGGGTTCGAACCCAGACCACAGCGTGTCCCTCAGATTAGCAGGCAAATACGTCTCCCAAATACGGGGACATGTTTACCAATTCCCATCATACAGCTGTATGTGTTGTGCCATATCAAATAAATAAAACGTGTTATTATATTACTTATTATACATGCAATTTATCATTTTACCGTTTCGTATCTAGTATGGACAAAGCAATGTTTATACGCGTATGGGCGTGTACGATGAACAGGAAAGCATCTGCCCGTAATGGAGGAAATGGTACTATGTTGGGAGTCTTGTCGCTTGTCGTCTTTGAGTTAGTGCATAGCGGTACTCTTCAACTGCTATCTATCCGCATCTGTTAGATCCATGATTCTTGACGCTGCATGTCGATTTGTCTTCGTATTTGTTTATGTTTATCTCAGTTGTAGATAAACACTTCGTCTGGTAACGTGTAGTTATCTTACCGGGCTAGATTACAGATCAGAGCCCCTGTATTTATTATCTAGATCTCGTAGAACTGCACTGATTGCTTTACTTTTACTTGATTGATAAAAACACCGCGCTTGGATTTCGGTAATTATAACATAAAAAAAAATGGTAACTGTAACAGCAACATCAACAATAACTTAATGACCGAAAATCGTGCCGGTGACAAGCAAAGGTATCACAGTTTATACATATTCTGTGATAGTGACATCACGTAATAAGCCCCGTTTAATACTCTGTACGACGTCACAGCATTCCCCAAGCAAGCCTAAACAACAAAGACACGGAGAGCCGCAAAAGAAATAAGCAACAATAGTTGAACTGTAATTTTATCATTACAGCGCCGCTAAAGCCGATGCCAGCGGCGTACGGAGCCAACGGTAGGATCTGATTCGGCAGCGTGTCCTGATACCGCTATATATATATATATATATACGGAAATGTATTACCAATATAATGTGGTACGAGTATTTTTCTTACAATGATGCCACTGGTGAAGTATCCATTAGTCGCTGCGGTGCCGGCAGCCGTGACCGCGACATCGTTGAACTCGCGCCTGTTACTGATCAATGAAACAAGAAGCGACACACTATAATAAGTAAACATAAATTATGGAAGATAATTTGTTTAGATATCTTTTTTTTTTTTTTTTGGATAAAGTTCCAACTGATGACCGGTCGACTGCTAGTTGAACTGAAAACAGTCGAGAGCTGTAGAAGCCTGTTCCTGCAAATGTTTAATCACAAATATTATACGATGTCTTCTCTTTTAGATAATATGGTAGGCAAGTAGCAATAATAACGAATTGTTGTTCGAAATCTGATGGGTCACCCAAGTTTGTTTGTTTGCTTTACAACAGCCGGCTGCACGTAATACCAAATGTTTGTAAATCCTTCGATATAATTTTAGGAATACACAAAATTTGCTATATCCGGTACTAGCATGAGCGCTTGCTCAGGGCAACAGATGTCGAGTAACTTTTATTCGTTTGCAACCTTACCATCCGACATTCTGACATAGCTGGTTATTTTGACTGTGAAATATTAATGTACTGCCTGGTAATGTTCTAAGAGTGTAAGACTTTCGAGCGCCTAGAATTAGGCGATGTCGTCTTCTCCATGTTACGTACCATTAGAGGTAGGACACCCAGTGTATTGAAGATACATAGTAACTGTATGGAAAATCTATTGCGTTTCCGATATATATATATATATATGATGACTGCTTCTGTCACCAGATCGCGCGAGAGGACGCGACGTAAGGCATCAAATGACGACCCATATTCGATGCGGGTCGTCATCTGATTTTTATTCTGATGTATTCAGTGCTCTGCGGAACTAATCGTCTGGATTCATGTGCTGGAGTCAATTTCTCGGCGCGCATCGGCTTCGTGTAAACCAGTAGAAAGGAGCTAAAACGGCAACTATATCTTCAACAAATCTAAGTCAGTATTAGGGTAACAACGAAAGTTTGAAATTAAGTAAGCTAGCAGACTATATTTGGTCGGTAAAGTGGAAACAACGTACATACAAAAAGGATCTGCTTTTTAATTTCATCAAAATGAACGTCTGATACGAAAAGAGAAGCTTGAATTATGAATTGAGTACGAGTCCTTCGATTAACAATATGCAAGCATCATGCTACGCTTTTATACCTCTGCTTATCTAATGAAGACTCGTAACGTATTATACACAGGATGTGTTGTCCATAATTCTAGGCTAGTTAGGCCTGCTGGGCATCAAGGAGAGGCCGTTTCGAGTAAACATAGTTGGTTTGATGCTCTGGTAGTTGTGAGCAAATGATGACTATCATAGGAATAGATGCTCGTGTATGCAAAACGAGTTCTGTCTCACCGTAGCGACACTGTTAAAAGACGATCAAGCTAAAAGTAATTCTCGATGCCTCTTATGTACATTTTTTTTTGTGTAGTGGACGTCTCGGAGAACAGTGTCCTTTTTTTAACGCTCCAGTTAGGGGTGTGCATTTGTGTGCAGGAAACCAACGATGCGTCATATCGGCTTTCTTTAGGGGCAGCATAGCGACAATGAAAATTTGTACCGTTTCTGGCTGAGTATAAGCTGCTGTATTGGGATAACGCCGAACAATTTCTTATTATCTCATAGACACGATTACGTTCTGTTCCACAAAACGAACACCAATTCTACCAGCCGGATATTCCTAAAGGTCGGCCAGAATACGGATGTTATGGTAGAATATCCAGGTCGAAATGATATCATATATTAGAAGAAAATATCGTCTTTATGAAAAAATTATCTATATAGATATGATAATTAAAGTTGGCAATAAATAAAACGATTACGTAAATCTTATCACATCGCACAATGGTGTATTACTATATAGTGTAGCAGTAGGTGGTTGGAAAAATCACAGCGACAACTGTAGTAATAATCATTTAACGGAACTAACCTAGTTAATAGAGCGATCCCCCTGAGCGATGTTATCGCTCGGAGTCGAGTCAGGCTTCGGGTTTCGCTAGTCACCGAGAGAATGTTTACGCTGGAGTCAAAGGTGACACGGTATATGTGGCCGGCCGAAATAGGCCTTTAAAGAAGGCGGAACTTCAGCCCCTCAAAGCTCTGTATGGTATGAAATATGCCATTGTTATGGTTCTTTTCAACATGAAAGCGTGCATTTATCGGTACACGGCTGTTGCTTACGGGTGGTACCATGGCAAGGCCTATTCGTCACTGCCGACCTTCGTCTGTAGTCGCCGCTGAACTTCCGCTAACTGCGATACGATGTTCTCAAAGTCGCCAGTGGTACCTGCCACCCAGTCAACGCCATTTAAAATCTCAAACACTTAGAAAATTATCATTGTTTCTCGTAATTTCAATTCAACGTAGTTATTATTTGTCTCGTAATATAGGATTTATTTAATTTGGCTATCTTCATTATTGTATAGACCAGTTTGTTTCGGTCACCTAGACCCGGCATGACATTCGAGTGACGTTAGAGAGCGAAATCAACTACTCACTCCCTTTCGGTGTGTTTTATATGAAAAAAGTTGCATTATCCGCTTGTCTGTCAGTCTTACGAATAGGAGAAAGCAAAAACGTTTGGAAAAATGGAGATAAAAAACATACATTACCGATTTAATAATTGATACTAGACTACTACATGTTCCAGCTATCAGGTAATAATTATTATAACTACTACTACAGTTGCTAGTAGTGTTAAGCTACCATCTACGTGCAGCATGTAACACGAAAACAACATCGTAGTTATTGCCAATTATAACAATATTCTCTATGATCGTTCATGTAGAAGACGGCAATAGATATCAGTTACGTCGAGAAGGAAGCGTCACACCCATGAACTAGTTCTGGGCCTGTGTCTGTGTTTAGTTAGCAGCAAAGTTTGTTGTCTGTAACGTTCGTAACGTTTATTTCGATTATATCGCGTCTTGTTCCTTCGTGTCAACTCGACGACGAGACGTTTGTACTGCGCAGATGGGTTGTATTTTACTGCTTCCGTATTCGTGTGCACGACAATCTTCGTCGACTTTTAGCTAGCAAAAACTAAACAAAATCACTACTGGATACCACTTGGCTCACGCTCGCGGATCAACTATCAGAATACAATTAGTTCTTAGATTGACAGCCCTTAATTTCCGAAAATAATGTTCTTAGTAGGTATCGTGAAGGAAGCAGCAGCAGCAGCAACAGCAACAACAACAACAACAGAAACAACAACAGCAACAACAACAGGAACAACAACAACAACAGGAACAACAACAGAAACAGTAACAACAACAACAACAACAACAACAGCAGCAGCAACAGCAACAGCAGCAGCAGCAGCAACAGCAACAACAACAAGAACAAGAACTTCCTATGCAGGCTTCTTGGTACATTTATACGCTTTAACATGAAACAGCCAACAGAGCAAATGGACGACAAGCACGGCGACACCTGTTTACAGGATAATATTATCATATCGTTCGGTAAAAGCAGACAGATCTAGCGGATACGACTAACTGTACGTATAGGGAGGGGTCTGTTGAAGTGCGTTTTCGTTCGCGTCACCGGAGGGCTTGGTCGTTCAGGGTACTCAACTAAGCGCTATGGTAGAAAAAAGCTTTTGCAGATAGTAAAGGAATTTTCTTCGAGTTTTACTATACACGTACACGCACGTATATATACTGCACAAACGAAAAGGTTAATGGTAGCTCTGCAGATGACCTGCTTCATCGGCTCTCACGGAGTTTCGCAAAAAGTTTGGAAGAGGGGAGGCTCGAAGGGAACGTGGCAAAGGGAACAGAAAATCAAAGACCGTTCTTACAGGGAATACAAAGATGAGCTGAAATGAAAGTGGCGGAAAGAGACGGCGCCATTACAATATATAATGTCGTTATATGATGTAGTATATATTTTAATGAAGGCAGCAGAGCGAATAGGATAAAATAAAATAAAACGCAGATGAAATGAAGCTTGCATGAAATCCCTGGCACGTTTAAATTACTTGTGGCCTATGTTGAAACAAGCTTGAAATCACTTGAAGGTACATTATACGTGTATAGTCGTGCCGTACGCAGATTCGTTCCATACGTTCATGGTATGTATTCAAAAACGTTGCGAATCAGAACGTTTGTTGGGGAGGCTGATTAAAGCCAAAACAAGCTCGTGCTTATCTTGGATGTCGAGTGGCGGCATTAGACGTGGCACGTATCCACAGCGGAGTAGTATGTGCTTCACTATTGCAAATACTGCATTATTATAGCGTTCTTTTACTACTGGAAACGTCAAACGGTCAGAAGTGCCATACTGCCCAGAGCAGTATTGAATCCGTCCTCAGAAATGCAACACCAGCTTTCCTGTTGTAGTAAACACTGTAACGTAAATCATTCTACCACAGGTGCTACAGGGCTGTACGTTCGGTGCAGGCACAGGCAAACATAGAGGCTCCTTTACTGTGTGATCTTATGGCACCTGGCCGTACGATTGTCACTAATCGATCATTTCGAGTCCTCGGCCCTTGCTGACACTGTGGAACGAATCCGATAAATGAATGCGATCCACATAATACAGCAGTGTACAGAGGAAGGAAGCCCCTGCAGTGGGGCATGTTGAGCAGAAAAGCACTGCTTCGAATAATATAGCCAGTTTGCCACTGACAAATAAATGCCAATAGAATAATACTTAAAATTACATTGAGCCGTTGAGATGTGTACTTTAGCAGTTCGTCGACAACTTCCCTGCACTGCAGTAATCAAAGCAAAACTATATTGCCCAAAGTTGGTGATTAATAAACGCTTCGGTAACGGGAGCTCTTCGAGATGAACGCCGTACAGCATGTGCTGCCTTTACAAGTAGGCAATTTTTTTGCTCGATCTTATCCCTATATAGTTCCAACATGTATCACGGTTTTACTCAAACGCCAATGTAACAATGTTGCAGTACACCTTCAGTACCATCGGCGCTGGTGTCGTACCCTATGATGTGCTATCATGTTTAAGCCCATTGTAAAATGATCGATATCCATGAAATCAGTATTTTCTTTGAGCTTTCAAATCCAACCGAAATTATCTCAACAGCTGTGTGACGCATGCTCTTATACCACGAAGCTGGGACACATGCGCACCTCAATCGAGGGAAAAGGTCAATTCGTTCAGCATAAGTGTTCGTCCTATAATAGTTTACATAATATATATTTTAATTCCACCTTTTTCATAAAAGGTCAGGTTCGTTTTGCATTTGGGTCAAAATCCTCCCATGAAAAATTTATGTCTAGTCTTTTATGCTCATAAACAAAAATGTTCTAATATGGACGATGTTGCGTGCCGTAGCCATAGGACTACAAGGTAAATTATATTAGTAATTAACCTTATTGGCAGACACGAATCTGTTGCTTAGAGAAATGTTCTAAGAAAAGTACTAGTCATAGCTCGGCAGAAGCCCGTTTCTGATTACCATGAGACAAGAAACGTAATGTGACTAGAATTACGTTATATATATACTGGTTGCCTTCTATTTTCTATTCACTCACCTCCTAAAGGTAAAGTTTCGACAAGCGATTCGTGTAAAAATGCTACCACACGGTAGATAATAGAAAATTACGTCACGGAACCACGATGTCGATATGAAGATAGCTGTTATGTTGTGATTTTGAAAGATTGACATTATTTTTTTCATGTTTCAGGTAAGTTTATCTTCCGATTCCTTCATTACATTTAAGGAGTCTTTGTCGTTTGCTGTGTTAACGAGTGCAGCTGATCTTGACGATTCCCTATTCAGCTTCGATTGTTGTAACATAATAATAATAATAATAATAATAATAATAACAGCCGGTGATGATAATGTTCTTCAGTTTAGATGACCAACAAACGAGGTTCCAGCGAGTGTTTTAGCTTCACGTTTTTAGTGTTTGTAACAATTATCAAACGCCTATTATCCGTTAGGTTGATTTCATTCCATTTTACGTACACATGCCACTCGCGCATGTCAGCGGACCTTTTTCCATTTTTATTCTTTATGCTTTTCTATGCAACAATACAGATAAATAGTATTTTCTGTCTCTAAGATGGTTAGTCTTGCGTCTTGTGTTTGTATATGATAGATAATAGCGGTTCGATGTAGTGAAGTAATACACCGGCATCTTTGCCACTTAGCCAAAACGAATCAAAATTATCGACGGGATAGAGGATGAAATGTTTTTTGTGTTGATAACTGATATTCGCATGTCTATTTTGTGATGCCATACGTAGTCATTTACATTTATGCCGGTCACACACTTCGTCTTCGTGTCGCTAAGATCAATGGCCTGCGTTTAGGCCACCTCTGAGCCAGCGACGATCAGGAGGTGAAGGCTACTGAAGTATACATGACCAAAAAATCGTTCACTTCGCTATTGCCGCTATAGTCTGCCTAGAATATTTTTCTGCCCAAATTCTGCTGCCATTGTTGGGGCCGTTAATGCCGGCGTGGACGCTAACTTCGTTTGTCTTCTCCATTCGACTTCGTCCTCTAGTTGTAATCGTGCCATTATGCCTCTTCCCCCTCCGCCGTTGCGTCCGTGGCGCAATATCTAATTCTGGACCTATCAATTTTTTCATACACTGCCCACAATTATTTCAATACAGAAATTACACCTAATGGACAAGCCTACTTAGATTTTTATATGCCGATTATTGAAAACAGACACGACGAGCACTTGATTGCTGGTGCATTCATTAATTTTTTTTACGGGAACAGAAGAATAAATTAACGTACGATGTGTGTAAGCTCAAGCTCGCTCCGTTAACACCCATTAAATCTTACAATCCGAACCCGACGAAAGAGATCTTTGAACCCCACAAAGGTCTATACAGCGGAAACCACGTTAGATTTACCTCAGTGTAGGACTTAGGTCTGCTCGGTTCCGAATCTGTTGGAACCTCCTTAGGCGTTACCCAACGCGTTTCTTTACATGAGCAATATGGTTTGTCACATCATTCCAAAGAGTCTATTATGGTACTCCTTCAGGCCCGGGATCAGCGCCTTGGCCCATTCGGCACGTGTGTGTCCCTTGTGATCGCCCAGCATCTACTAAGCTTGTTTGAAAAGAAAATTGTAGCCAGGATAAGGTCCGATTTTCTGTGCAATGTTCTTTCCGTTTGTTCATCTGGTATGTTCGGTATTTCTTTCTGTTTACCCAGGACAGACATAAAGCCCCGTAGATTCTCCTATTATTACTGACAGTCGCTGAGTGTTTCTTAGCCGCCACCCCCTCCCCCCTCGTCTCGGTAAAATTTCTGCAAATTTATACCCTGCCTAAAGGGCTTTTGCTGCCGCATGCATGATGCGCGACGAGCCCCTAAGTCGTGGGTCTATGATTATTCTCAGATATGTTGCCCTTCTCCTATAGGCATGTGGACCCCTTTACAAGGTGAAGACAGTTTGCTACTGATTCTCTTCTCGCGCTTCACACTTCTGCGACTTTACTTGCAAGAAGTGCTCCCTCATTTCTTGCCCTACCGAACTGACAGCCCTATTCGCTTCATTCTCCAGAAGATCTGCATTGCCAGATCCTCAGGACACGGCACCGTCTTGCCCCTTTCGATCAGCCCTGACAGCTGAAGCACTCCGTCGTAGGCTAGGTTCCACAGAGCCAGGTCCCGTAGTAACTGATCCGATAGTGCTGCCCCCACCTCCCCATTTATTTGTCTTCTAAATATAACGAAAGAATGCAACTTCGGTGAAACGCGTTTACGGTATACATTAATAAGTAAGTTTATTATAATATTGGTATGTGCTTGCATACAATCATGTCTATCTGTGGCTGTGTTTGTGTAATGAGGCCGTTGAAGCGCTTCTATGTACGTAACTTTTACTATACACAAGGATCGTGATTGAATGTACGTTACTACATCTGCTTCTAGATTTACTGCGGCAATTTTTTTCTGCACTTACGACTGTTGACTGAACGATCTACGCAGAGTTACAATATCAGAATGACGAATTAGCATCAGAATATGAGAGGGTGGCATCAAAGTTTAGCGTGGTAACGCTGGTATCCACCCACCCTTTTGGCTTATGTAAGCGGATATATAACATCAATAAAACGAACAACAAGATACAGATATCTGTTACATGTTGGCGAATGGCGTGTACGAGTCTGGGTGTATGGCTCAACGATGGTAATCGATCAGTTTTACACCAATTACTCGACAATACAATCTTCTTTCTTCTTCTTATTCATAATTCATAATACTGATAGATAGAATGCATATATACCTATCCAATTATGATTTAGTCGTTACTATTTATACTTGTTTTGCAATGATCTAGCGGTAGTATTATGTCAGTGCAATCTGATTGGCGCACAGTAACTTAGCAACAAAACAATTATAACGATACAATTTATCGGTTGCACTATTCAATTTCGAAGCATCAACGACGGGACGAAACCGATCGATGGAATCACGAATCACAATGAGTAGGCGCCATCATTTCCGTCGCGTCTGCTATTGAATGGTGCAAAAAACAGTTTCGTTCTCCGCTGTTGTTGTTTAACGTTCGCCCCGCAGACGACTATTGCACCGAGGGCAATAGGTGTTTGTGCAAATTGAAGGGTCTGCTTGATTCCCAATAGTGAAATGTTACATGGAACTAACCGAAGAGTATCTGTAGCGGAAGGCCGTTAAAACGTATGAATAAACGGGAGAGGCTTCGGCATTGGTCGGTGACGAAAAAAAAACAATTGTATTTGACATCCGCTTCTGCTGTCCTGTTTCCGTTGCAGCACGACCTACTGTTTAAGTGAGCATACATTATAATATACTTATATGAACTTATCTTAGAATCATTTTGTAACCCATAAGATATTGCTGGTTTTATTAATTAAAAGTACTAATTTGTGTTTGTTGTACAACTAATTGTAGCTTGTACAGTGTAAACATTGAACACCGTTAACTCTCGTCGGACCCCTGCGAACATTTATACCTACAATCAATAATAATGCGAAAATGCATACTTTTTTCGCGTAATTAAAATACCTTGCATTGAAATAGATATTTCCGACAATAGATTTGAAGGTAACAGAAATTGGTAAAGTATCCTTCGAATGCCGGTCTACGAGCGGCACTTGTGGACCTTCAGTGTCATCTTGATAGGGGACACGTCGCTGGGCAGACAGGACTCGGATGCATTTGTTGTTGTTGTCGGCGTTAAACACGTTATGGTTTCCGTTTGCTCAAATATGGGTATATTTCGTCCTTTTACACCGCTGTGGCCGCTAAAAACCCCTTTTTAGCACTAAAACTTTACCATTAATGGGCATCTGCTGCTCCGTCTGATTTTTTTCCTGAAATTTTTGCTTGCGTTGATATTAGCTGGTTTTATTTTTAGCGCATATTTTAAATACCGCGTTCTTTTTTCTTTTTTAATAAAAAGCTGATCAAACGCGAAAAAATTCAACAGCCAGCCATATACTGAGAGCTTGTCGTTGGACTGTTCTATAGAACTGAACAAAAACAGCCTAAAAGTAGTATTTCGTTGGCCGGGAAAAAACGTATACGATTCCAGTAACTAAATCTTTCGGCGTACAAATGACCAGGGTACAGTAGGGCTATCGAAATAGTTTAACATATATGCACAAATATTATTATATAATAGCAAAATTATTGTCGATTGTTTGTTTCGTTTTTATGGCGGCAAAAGTTTTCGACGTCATACATTTTCGTTTCATTATGTTGGAAAGGTCTAGTCCTGCAACGTGCAGTTGCTACCAGTGTGATAGTAAACAAATAGCCGTTGATTTGTGGTTAGATCTATTTTTTCAAAGGGGCGAATTCTTTGTTCCGCTTTATTTTGGCCCGTGTCTGTAATTATTCGGCTGATTTTTATAGTGATAAAGTAGCGAAACTGATGGAAATAAGAAAGTGTATTTAAAATTTCGCGCCATAAGATGATTGTATATTTACAATAGTCACTGGCGCCGTTTCGTCAACGGCGAACGCTAAGAAGGGTGGCCGGGCAAAGTGTTTTTCACGGTCTAGACGTCGACGTTGACGGTATGAAGATTGTATTGCCTAACACTGTATAGCACATACTGATTATGTTTGTCGCTGTTGCTGATGCTTGCGTTTCTTGATACTGCTGGATCAGAAAACCTACGCCTAACTAACGGCTCACATGGCAATGGTCACGCACATAAATACACCAAAATAGTATTAGTTTATAATTAACTATTATGACAAAATTGGTTGAGTAGGAGCCTTCTATCTCTCGATATGACCAATGGCGACATCTGATTTGAGCGAATTCGCTTCTATTCTAACGCTTAGTCGTTTATAACTAGAAACTATATGAATGCCAAGCAAAAGAAAACATGAGAAATCGGTAGAATAAGAAATCGGGTAGTCCAATACGCGACGATGACTCTGTAGTGGACTAGGAAGACCCATGACGTTCGAAAAAGCTGTCTAAGAAAGCGATTTTCGTGCATAAATCAGAGTTTGAACTATTGAAGTTAATTCAGTTTGATGAGTAATTCATATTCTCGATCATACATACGTACAGTGACGCACGGTGGTAACGCGCAGAAAACCATCTCGAATAAAGTTCCACAACTTATGATCACTAACCGTAATCGTTAAGTTAGAATTTCCACGCCGCCATCATTCGCATACAATGTATTGCCCGAATTTTGAGTTATCAGTGCTTGCTTCAATAGTAGCACGCTGCCTTGACACTAGAGAGACACTATTTTCGTGTAGATATTTTTTTTAGCAAGCCAACGAATATAATCACAATCTGATATGACTGGTGATATTGAAGTAATGAATGAATTACCGTTACGTGCAGTATGCTGTTTAACTATTATCGTTCCTTTCACCAAACAAAGATATTACGCTAGCGATACTTTCTTTTTGAGGTAGAAGAAATTGTAATTCTAACGTTGCATGTTCTGCACGACGTGTACAGAATGTGAAGAAAACGCTCTAGACATCAACATGGTTCAACGCCCTAATTGTGTCCAAAATACCAGGGAATGACTCAGTCGATCCGACACGTTGGTTTTTTTTTGCTATTTGTAAACGTTTCATTACCGATTTATAAGTATTCTAGTGGTAAATTCACGGTCAGTGCCATGTCACCTCCCCATCACCACGTAAACCATTCCACAATCCTGAACCTTTACCATAATGGATGGTTAGAATTAAGCAAATGCAACTGTTATGTAACTGGCTATGCTCCATCTATCCCCGTTATAAACATTAAACTCAATCATTAAATTTCACAAACTTTGTATCCTCTATGAGCCAACAACCTACTGCAAATGTGCTACGCTGTTAATTACCAAAAACAAGCCAAGCATGATGACAGCCTCCAAGGGATTAAACGCGTAGCGCGGCCAAGCAACCTTCACCGTACACTCACGCCAGATCTGTCATTAACAGCTTCTCGCTCTGCATTTCTCAGTGAAGCAAGACAGAGCAAGATCTGTCTTGGTGGCCGAAGAATAGCGACGTATTGCGCGTGTAAACAGCGCATCAGGGAACATAGCAGACTAATAGACCGCGTTTGACACTGCGAGATGGACAGGAAAGGCCGAGGAAGAAGGCCGTGGGCTACTGGCGGTCACGAAATGCGGCCGGTGACTAACAGCTAGAAATAAACTCTATTCGACGACGGGCCAGAGAGCTTTAGAAAAAGGTAGAGCGGATAGAACGAACGAAGAGAATATAGTGGAGGTCTCGTAGTCATTATAAGGTCTTGTAATGACCCTCTATCACTGGTTAGTTTATGTCAGAATAAACCGTTTTGTTTTTGTTCTGAGAACGCTAGGTCTTGTTCGTGGCTAGGCAGCAGCTGCTGTACTGCGCTTGTGGATTCGGCAAGACCATGAAAAGGCGTGTCGTTTGTCGATGCCCTGTACCTTCATCTATTGGACGAACGCTCTGATATTGATAAAGTACGAGCTGGCAGTAGTTGTTTATGCCGATGGTAAAATATGGAACAATAGATGAATATAATTTTTCTTGAAGATCGGCTAGGGTACGTTTAATAAAGTTCTTCAAAAAGGTATTCTAAGAACCGGACTGAATCTTTGCTCTCATTTAAAAATGTTATATTGAAAGCATTGTTAGTAGATTTTTTTGTTACAGGATCCACTCTGCAGTGAATTTAACAGTTCAGTTATCATCACAGAAAAAATACGGCGTTTAGTTATTCCAAAGGAACTGTAATTTTAGCCTTCAATGTTCTCATAAACACATTTTTGCCCAAACCGTAATGACTTTCAAACGATTTATCCTGCACAGTGGCTCTACAAAATAAATGCCATCGAGAGATAATAGATGTTTCGAAGTCCAAAAATATAACCATTGTCTTTTGCTCTTTTTTCGTCCCCGTTCGCAAGCTGTTCTTCTCGAAATTACAGAGTTGTGCCGCCTATTGGCCTTGGAGCCTTTACCAGCTAGGTGCATCATCGGTGTGCTAAGGATGTAGAGACTACGCTACGTACTTGCCGGCCTGCTTCTCTATTCGTTCCCCTGTCACCTCGACGATCCAGCTGTACTGATAATAAACTTGTGCATCATTAGAACACCCGAAACAAGCGCATCCTTAGCGCCTGGCGTTTCCGTAGTATCTGCCTTTTCTTCTAATTTTAGAGAGACAGCTATCGAACACGGAGTGAGCAGATCTTTCGATTCATATGTGTTCGCTAGCCACTCGGCTGTGGAGGTAACCAGACTGGAGTTTGGTCGACCGATACATTGCAATTTGTTCGTTCGTCCCCATGCGTATAGCTCAACAAATTTTGAGTTCAACCATTGAAGTTGTTACGCCTGTCAGCTTTCCTTTGCCATCAATACCGCTTCGGCGATGTCAGTGTCCTCGAATGCGGCCGTGCACGGCCGATATGGCTGGCCAGGTGTCGAATCATCGGCACATGAACATGGCACAACAACATGCGATCTACGAGACGATACCAGACCGTGCATTGCCAATGAAGGGCTACGCCTGTTAACTCGTGCTTCCTATAGGTTCGTTACTACTGTTGTCGGCAATCTTAAGGCAGCTACATAGGTATTCATGGGGTGAGGCAGTTGAATGATCCCGCGACTAGTTTGAGTCGACTGCCTCTTCAGTCGGCCGTTTAGCGCATATCGAGCGGGTTAGGCCCTTACCGTTTAAGGAGAGACTACACTATAGGCCCGGCGCAACGGGAAAGTGGTAACCAACCACGTGCTCAGCCAGACCTGTTAGCGAATGGAGGGTAAAAAAAGGAATACGAATACGAATCGAAGATCGACACGAAAATGAACACTTAAACTTTTAATGAAATTAAACTTCTACATTTCGGTGATGTAGAATTTCGTGATTTGATCTGTTCTATTCCAATACTCATATGTAGTAGCATAGCATTTTAATTACCAGCTATAGGTAAGTTTCTCGTTTAGTAGAAACCATGTATGTTCTGTTCGGATAATGAACTTGGTGAACGTAACGTGCAAACGTCCGGTTTGTGCTTCTGGACGACGTTGGACATCACCAGTTAGAGGCGACGATGTTGATTAAACCTAATGTTTCTTAATGTAGCATATAAGCCTTACTTGATTTGCATGTTTGCGCAGTTAAACAACGTCTCAAGCGATCAATATAAAATACGATCGTGAGCTCAATTAGAAATAAGGAAATCAAAATATGTTACTGTAACATACGCCCTGAGGCTCTGTGAAAATCTCTTCATAGCTGCTCAAAAGCTGTATAGAGTAACCTCACCGTACACTCATCTAAATCTAGACCCGGGTTCTTTATTCATTTATGAATATGACCCCAAAAAATAAGCAGGAAGTTTGCGGCTATATCTATGCAGAGACGGCCATTTGCTTTTCCAACTGGTATGACCACGTAATATAAATATTTGAATAGAAAGTTATTTACCACACATACGTACGAATATGCTGCTCTCCTAGTACAGTCGCTCGCAAAGAAAATACATTTATGATTTTTCAACAAGCTTGCCTTTCGCAATATTAACTCACGAATGATAGAAGAACCACTGAAGAAAAAAGCTCATGTCCTTTTTACCATGCGTCCTTATAGGCTACACTAGGCTAAATAGTTAAACAACGATAAAGGTGATTGAATGCTGCGTCCGTTTTGAAAAGATCGAAATGCAAATCTGCCTCGTTGATATAGCTGACATGAATGACAACGACATAGCACCGCGTCCTAACTGCAAAGTGCGTGGAAAAGTAGCAACGATCAGCTACGACTTCATGCATTTACTTGTGTGTAAGCAGGCGATCCGATTTGAGCGTATCTTGTCCCTGCTGCAACTCGTTGTCTTATCGGGGTATTCCTTTACATGACAGCGGCTATGATGGAAAACACAAGTCGAATGTGCCGATTTGGAAGCGCGTCCACAGCGATCTTGGGTCTACTACTACATCGACGCAGACTTTTGGTCGACATTTGTAAATTTCTTGTAGCTGTTAAGTAAACATCTTATTTACAGCTTTCGAGCCAAAAAAAAAGAGATCTATACATGTAATTTTTCGATGACATTTGTCTTATCTCTTCCTTTTCTACTCATAACTTTTACGGACGTGAATTATGTTTTGTTTTTGCTATTTAGTTCACTGAACTGTCCGACGCTGTTTAATTAATTTGACATTATCAATCTTTACCTGAATCGGTCCACTTTAAATGTTCACCAGATTTATTCTTTGATGCTACTGTTACCTGTATCGGGTCGTAAGGACCAGCCGATTGTTTGGCGCTTCACCTTGTCACTCAATCGAATTGAGCGGCGTCATGTCAGGTATTGATCATGTAAATCTATTTACTGCATTCACAGTTCGTAATTGCACATTTCCGACTCGACAAATTCATCGCGTTCTTCAGTGCTACCGGCAACTGCAACGCTTAGTTACACGCTTCGCCTTGAAAAATAGCAGAAACAAACGAAGAGGAAAGCAGGGCTTTCAATTTTTTTGTCACTGGCGTTTTTACCTTTAAGTATTCCCCTTCTACTCCATGCTTGCATAATTTCCCCAAGCCCACAATCTTTGTTTCGCCACGACCAGTTTTTTTTGTTAAAGGATGAGCCTTATAAGCGAAACTATGTGAAATCAGTGCTATCGCTCCATCTAGACGTACTGATGAGTTAACGGAATTTAGGCTGTGTTATGTTCGTTTAATGCGTGCGCGTGCATGTTCTTTCGTATGTGGGCGCCTGTGTGCTTCTGCGATAGCTACAATCTATTATAGTTGTATTTCATTATGGTTAGGTGAGCTTCCGTAGTTTACTTGTCTGTGCAGTATCAACCCTGTACGTATAAGTGTTTTACGTAGAGTCGGCGTCTCTTCATATGCCTTCATCATAAAGGGGCAGTGCACTTGCGATAGTTAAACGACATTTTCAATTAATAAAGATACTAACTGCGGTCCATCATATAATACTAATACCAATATAATACGATAGACTGCGGCAGGGAAATCGCTAGCCTTCCATACAGAATGTATATGTATGCGCGAAAGCAGCGGGCGAATCTCTTAGGCTTACTGGCACTGATCCACCGCACTGTTCCGTTAACACCTACAATGTGGCAATGGCGGGCTTCGTCACTGTCGTAATTGTGCGGTAAGTGACGGAAATACAAGGGTCTGAATCTCATTTTCAAGTCGGATTTAAACGTTATCACTTAGAAGGCGGACGCCATCTTTTTGTAGAAATTCCTAAAATATTGTTCGCGTTTGTATTTTTAGGCGTCTTATTGAGGTTGCGCTCCCATTACCTTGCTCACACCTCGTCCCCCTTTTGTGCTGGATGTCGATCTGTCTACTTATCTACCAAGTAAAACTACAGGTTTCATTCGGCCCTGCCCGAGTCTTTTTTTATTTGTACGAAACACGGATGTAGATTGCGTGATTTACCAACGTGACAAAAATCTGCATCATCACAATACTGCAGCAGGAACAGCAAGGAAGTTCGACGCGGCGTAATACTGACATCTTAGATAATGATCAGATTTGACAGACTTTTATAGATGCACATATAGTATCGCATCTTGTGTCTACCACGAAATATATACTAGGTTAAACAAATGCAAGGTACCCCGTTGATGTACCATGTCGCACGCAGATCAACGATGATCACAAGTCGACTATCACACTACCATTGACATTATCCGTCTAGGAAGCTAAAAGGAAGCGATAGCGGCATCGGCGACGTTGGCCGCCGAAAATAACAGCGGTGAGTTTTTTTTTTCGTGATTGCACTGTTCTGCTTCCGAATTGGGAATACTTTCTTTATCGAAACAGTTATTCTCATTCTATGTTATTGGACGTTGGCATCTAACTACCGTCTGTTAGTTAGTTAGTTCTGTGTTCTCGCAGATTTTTGACTACCTTGTGTAACGGTGGTTTGCCCCTTTATCCTGTGCTCTAAACGAATATTGTCACCATTTTTGGTTTCTTAGTTTTGGACCGGTAATGGCCTATCGTGACTTTCTGCCTCTCTGTCTTTCGGACGTGTTAATTGGCTGGTCGGCCTTTTGGCCCGTCAACTGGTCGACGTATTATTTATAATCATTCACAACCAGACTGTGGGTACTTTTGCTAACCGTGCTGCTGTGATCACGATGACGGCTGCGATTACAATCCTAATGATTCCTGACAATGATCCCTAGCGGCTCCCTGACTCAGCAACAAAGTTCGAGTTGGACCATAGTTCTACCTCTAGTCGGACAGACGCTGCTCATCCCGATGGCAGTGACGACGGAGATAGTTCGCCGTCTGACGTTTGATCGGCTTCTAGTCGACAGGAACAGGAGAACTAGGCAACAGGTTATATATATATTGCGATATAAATGTTCTACTGTATAATATTTAATTGTTATACAACGGAGCGGCAGTTCTCTACAACGAGAAGGGCTTGACTCGGCTTTCGGGCCGCTCGAGCCGCAAATAACGGTGCAACTAGATAGCTTTTGTCCTGCCCTGTTTCTTTTCTGTCCTTACATGTGTTCGATTTCTGTTAGACAAAACGGTGGCAGTCAAAGAAGACACTAGCTGTAGGCGCAGAAGATGACGCCGTGTTATGAATGATTTTTCAAACCGTTTCGCCGCCTCCTCTTGCCGTAGTCGTGGTGCATTTTTTCGTCTGATCTTCTATTGCTGCCAAGGCTTATTAGTCGCCGCTTGTCCTCTAGCGATGCCTCGGTCCCTGATAATTCAACATCGTTGAAGACCTTCGTCGCCCGAGACCTCATCGTTGCCGGACGAGCGGTTTGGCTGCGGCGACAGCAGCGGTAGCGACGCCTGCAATGACACTAGCAGAAGCACGCCAGTAAAGACACCAAAAAGAAGGCAGGAAGGAGACTGATAACGACAGCGACGCGATGAAGTCAAAAGTGCTGAACAGAAGTGGAAATTGCAACAAGAGAGTCTTTAACAGTTTTTTCATTTCTTCCAACGTTGATTCTACCTTTAGCTGGGCCAATTTGAAGGAGCTGTGCCAGGCAAAGCAGTCGGATTGCCACGCCGATTCCGGCAGAGAAAATAACAACAACAACAGAAACAGTGGCACCATAATCTTGGCTGATGATAGAGTAACCCATCTACAATATTCAACTAGATAATTACCTTCGTGTATGCATTCGTATGTATTAGACTGCCATAGCATGCTTTTACCTGTCCCATTTGGGTCGTTCCTGTAGCGTCACACTCATTTGTCTGTTAAAGGCCCAGTTAGAGGTTTCGTTTCTGGCCCTTTGTTCTTATGATTCGAGAAGCGTGGCCACGTTCTAACGTTTGGAATATTGAGTGTTGGCAGGACTGTAGCTGTAATGCGATTGGTAAGATAGCGGGTAATCTGCTCGCTGTAGTGACGATCCTCATGAGGTTACATGAAGTGGTTTCGAATGAAACTGCCAAGATTACATGTAAGGTGACAAACACCGTGTGAAGGGCCCGCGGTACTCGCTCGTAGTAAATTATGCATGCAACGGTGCACTTTGTCTAGCGATTACTTCGACAAAAAAATAGATGTGAGTTCTTTTGTGTTGCTGCGTAAGTTGGCGACAACTAAGTAGGAGACAGTTAGTTAATGACAGTCGTAGCTGGGGGCTGAACGGGGCTTCCTGCCGACATTAGGTCTTACCTCTCCGGCTTACCTTGGTGTTGGAATGATCCTCGATTTTTTAGCAATTTTTCTTGTTCCTGCTGCCTTTACGACGGCCCACGATAGCTGTGATGGTTTCAGAGGTGTCACCCAGAGTCAAACGAAAACAGCTGCGATTTACAACAAGCAGCGGCGGATTGATTTTACTAACTTGGTTGTGGTGCCAAGTAAGCTTGATGCGGCTTGCCTCAAAGACCAAATGAGGGTGTGAGAGCCAAGTAGCTTGAAGGCACATAATCTTGCACAGTTCGCCTTCGGTGGCTGAATATCGTTTACCTGTAGATTCGATGTGGGGTATGAACAAAGCGAACTAAACGGAGTAAAACAAAAATGTCAACGACAGCGAAGGACTTAGGGTGATGATTAGCTTTTGCAGAACGGCAAGTATCGACGTTAGCACCTGGTGGTGTGGTTTAAACTATTAGAATTCTGCCGCATCAGTTGAAGAAGCACATGGTACTGCTATTCAGGAGTGTCCAAAAACGATATTTATAGCGAAAGAGCTTGGAAGCTTTTTCTATCACCAGCGCGCCGTAACCGGATCGACAGCTCTTTTTTATTTTTGTGAGCCAATACACCGTGTTGCATTGTTGCGATGGCCAACAGATCCAACGACGATTTCACGCGATACGGCTCATTTATAAAATGCCTTCCACGGTCCGACCTATGGAGTCTTTGCTGTCATTTCAATATCACTAACACGCTAATCGAGATGGTGAGTCCTTACAGAATCTAGGACAGTCAGTAGTTGTGACAGAAGTGTACCTGCAGCAAAAGCAGTAATAGTACCAGCGATATGGATAGTAATAGAAAATTTACGTGAGATTCGCGAGAATCGATTGCGTTACGTTTGAATTTGAGTCAGGAGCGATTGAAAGACGGGGAAGACAAAGCACAAAACAGGCGCTCCTGATCGACGCAGACATCCCATAAGTACGAAAGAGTTGTAGAATGCCTCTCGGGCGGTGACTGATAGTTCCTGGGCAGTTGCACCAGCTGATGCTGGCGATGACCCCATGAATACAAAAACAAGGGCAACAGCTTCTGCATCATGTTACTGTTGTTGTTGTCATCGTCACTTGAGCTTCATGATACGGGCACTACCATCTGCTGTAACAGTGGGGATCAATAATGACTTACCTTTTTTTTTCAACTTTTCCACTACGCACCTATATTTGACACTTTTCAGTCAACATCGATGGACAGCGATCTGTACCCAGGAAACTTTTGCTAACGTGGAAAGAAGCGTTTGTATTTTTGCTACTTTTCTTGCTGTAAACGGTGGTTCTGATTCAGAACGATATGCACGTGTTAATGCGTACCAAGACATACGCCAAGAAGTGCTCGTGGAGCACCTCCATTTCACAGCTGAAGACAATGTGTGTGTCCTAGATGACACTGGCGGCCGTGATACTGCCATATGATCATATACTATTGGAAACGTCATTTTTGTGATCGATTAAAAGGGTAGGGAGGGGCCTTTTCTCTAGCACTATAGAACACAATGCATAAAGAAACCGACCGCTTCACGATACTGGGAAACCACCTTGTGAAGTATATAAGATGGCCGCTGATTGAATCTGTTCGGGCAGTCATGACTAGTGGAAAAATTCATTCGATTCGGGCTAAACAAGATGTTCAGCCGATTTTGTCACTCCAAAGACCCAGGCGATACTACAGCATTAGACAATGCTAACCGGTAAACCAGAAGTGCAATTTGCCTAGCGTCAAATTTGATAATGATAAAAAATAGGTCGTATGCGATAAAACGAATGAAAAACTGGTACTCGCATAGATTCGAGTGCAGATTATGAGGCGCATAGACCGAAGATACTGTGCTCCATATATTGGCGGCTGTATTTAGAAAGCACTCAGAGAGGACCAGTGGACTACAATCAGTCGCCCTATAATAATAACACTCATTGATTTATGTGCTCTAACGATACGTAACAGCCAATGCAACAATAGAGGATTCGATTTTTTCAGCGTCCATTTAGACGACTCACAACTTCACAAATTATTATCTACTAAGAAACGTTGCGCTACGCCGATGATGAATAGTCGATTTGTTAGTTGATCAGCAAATGGCCGCTACGGGAAGCGGGTGCTGCGCAAACTATGGGACGAGCCTGAGGACCTGGCCTTATCGCAACTGGCTAACGTGATGACACGGAAAGATATTGGTCCTATCGAAAAACACGGGCCGCGTGGATACCGTCAGTGCTAGCACGACGAACGCAAAGCGGCGGACGCTGTCCATTGTTAACCAAACAATGCGTGCGGGTGGAATGATCCTTCAGCAAAAAAAAAAAGTGTTCTATGAGCAACCATTATGATCTGCCTATTACTGGAACACTTATTAGCTACCATTTTTGATTAATATTTAGCGCAAAAAACGACGGCAACAGTCTTGATTGACCAACTGGATCTCGACGTCATTTGTCCGTAGCACGAAGTTCACAAACAATATTAACGGT
Organism: Varroa jacobsoni; assembly: GCF_002532875.2. Taxonomy (NCBI): domain Eukaryota; kingdom Metazoa; phylum Arthropoda; class Arachnida; order Mesostigmata; family Varroidae; genus Varroa; species Varroa jacobsoni. The sequence goes on from NW_019213663.1 coordinate 104,626, forward strand.
CTGGAAGCTTGAAACTACAATGGGGGAAGCGTTCATTTAGGACACTAGCATATATGGAGAATATTTGAAACGGCGCCAGGTGATAACTCTTTATAGGTTCCTCGAATACAAAGATCAGTCAGATTCCAATCGTGACCGAGTGGGTGACTGGTTGAGCTGTCATCTAGATCGTTTATTAAAATAAGCTGAAGAGAGAAATGGCGCAGTCTGTATGTGCAATAATAGTCTTTCACCACTGCATAAATTAGGAGAATAACTCTACCAGGGAATCATCGGTAATGTTTGGGACGTTTTTCAAGAAACTATTTTGGTTAAGACCGCCACCGCCACCAGGAAGGCTGCAAAAACGAGGTGAAATGGGACGACGTGTCGATGAAAAAACGTTTCAACTATATTAAGTTGTACAGCCTTTCTCGTGATTTAGTATTTGTCGCTTGGCGAACCATGCTTAGTTAGTAGGCCGTTGAGTTTCGCCAAAATATTTCAATTTCGTCCTGTCCCAGTAAAATTCATAACTGGAGACGGTGACGTGTTGAACCGTATTTCCAGTTCTCCCAAGACGACACTATGCCAGTTTAAAACATATGTATTAGCTATTATGGAAATATGCTATATATACTTACTTGCACGAGCGATTCCAGCTGTCTATGTTTGAATAAAAGTCAGCAGAGCTTCGGATACTTTTACGATGCACGGCATGTTCGTGACCCCGACTCCCAGCATTGACGCTTCACAGAGGGACCAGAATCCACGAGAGCCTCTGCGGAATGCTCCACGGTATGCCAATTGTGTTCCGTAGTCTTACATAGAACAGTTGATTAGCACGGCCGGCGCCTTTTATCTGTAACCCTTACTTCATCATATTGATCAAGTCAGTCAACCGATGAGGACTGTCGATTCGGGGCCGTTCTAGTTGCTTTTTTTAATTTCCCTTATAACTCAAACTGTGCTCATGGCACACGTTCCAAACACATGTTCTTATGATTTGAGTTTCTAAGGAAGATGCGTTTCCTCTTGAAAATGCTTCTCCGAAACTTCAATCGAACTACATTATATATGTAGTTGTAGTTATCGTCGTCGTCGACTATACGAATGTACGTTTTTGTGGTACCTCATTGAACCTATTAGGAGAGATCACTGTGAGCGACGTGTACCATATACGACTGTTGCAGAAGGCTTCGTTCATCTGTTTTGAAGCGCACATGTGTACCTTCGTGTGGCTATACGCGACAGTATTAGGCAGTTCGATCAATAGATATCTTTTGTTCCTGTTTCTCTGATCTACCCGAAAAAAGGGGCGGATGGAAATCGTTCTCTTACCGGCTCGTGGCCTGATGACGCCGGCCATATGGTGCCTGCTTAACTGGTCGACGTTCGATCCTTGTATTATCACCTATGAATGTATGCGTGTGTGCGCGTTTGTCGCATGTCGGACCGTAGTCTTTGCGATAGCATGATTCCGCCAGTCAATTATCGGTCTGTACGGTCGAAGTGGTGAACGACGTGCTATTTGACCGTGCGCGCATCACCGGCCTGGGCGGTCGGGAACGACTGCGGTACGCACACGCTTTCATAAATAGAAGATAAATAATAAGAAGTTGCTTTTGTTTGCTTAGTTGACACATTGGAACAATTTAAGAGCTGCTGTTGTGCTGTACGGGTTACAGTTGGTGTAATCTGTAGTTGAGTTTTCAGGCTAAAGTCATTCTCCATTGGTGGTGAAGTACTATTGACTATATCAGCGTATGCTTAATGGCAAAAGGCTAATTCGAGTCCATATTGAAGCGAATAACATATCATGTATATTTAACCCAAGGAGAGTCATGCATTTACCACTGAATGAAAAACGAGAGATATGTCCTAATTAATGTTAATATCAATAGTAGAAAAAGTCTCTCGTGTGCCTTATATTAGTGGTCCCATCTAACTGGTGCTGTCACTGCTGATTACGGTTTTTTGTTGCAAATAATGCTTGGTGTTGTAAGAAGAGCCTATATTTTTGACCATATTTATTTGCGACGATTCAGTTTTTGCGCATATTTACGTTTGCGTGCTGTGAAGATTTTTTCCTAGACTACCTCTAAGTATCCACCAGCCGTCACGGGACTATTTAGGCGTTTCGCTTGAACAGAGACGTTTTCAGGAACACTCATAGCTGTGGGAGTCTACCCCTTCTGGTGTGGTGACTGTTCCTAGAACTAACAATCTCCAAAGAAGGTGTTGCGGAACTTCAGAGGTCGAAGTGACTGTATACCATAGACGACGATGGCTATAGCCGAATCCAACGGGGATGGGGGGCATTCATAGGGTGGCGGCGACCCATATGACGGCGGCACGCGTACACAAGCTAATAATCGAGCGGATGAGTTCTGAAGCTCCGACGACTACAAGTGACGAGCGTGGTCACCCATCCGTTGAATGTGCACCGCCTATCGTGGACAGTGGAGGCGAAACAAATAGAGAAAGACAGTCACCGAGAAAGCTAACTTTTCACGAGAGATATGGGGCAGCTTAAGGCAAAAAGTGCCACAGGAATTATTTCAGACCGGCAAACAAACCTCACTTGTGTAGCGCGTAAGATAGCGATTTCAGGACTGTAATGAGTTGATATTAGTGCGTCGTACATATGGCAATAGATGGATCCTGCCAGTTATCGGTCGAAGGTGACAGATGGTGTGCCACTGAGGTCTAGCTCCTAATAGCTGAACCCACAGGATAAAAATGCTTTGAAGAAAGTTGACTTTAGTCTCTAAATAATGAACAGGAACAAAGTAACAAGAAATCATTAATTTTATTGAAGACTGATTTTTATCTAAAGAGAGCCTTCTGTAAACGTTTTTAGTGCCACGCTAACATAGAATAACCAAACCTTCATATATAGAATAGAGGAGTTTACAAGAACTCACTTTACAGGATTTTTTCGTTGCACATAGGCAATTGTTGCTTTCAAATCAAGAAATACTTGAAGATATTATCTATTGGGATCGGGAACTCTACATGAAGTAGGACAGTGCTTGATAGGATTTCCATGTTATGCTATCTAGAAGAACTAACAATACCCAAAACGCTAACAGATCATTGCAACAATACTGCTACAAACGCACGAGGCGGAGGAATGACCAATAAGCCTAAATTTGCTCACGAATCACTTCGACGAAATAGGGTGAACAGTTTGACGACAGTAGAGTCATCGAATGAACGAAACGTCCATAATAATTTGTTTTCCTCTGAAAATACACGTCCAAAATTTGGAAAATGTACCTCTACTATTAGGATTTAGCTACTGCTACCGTGGTGTTGATGTCGCAATATGTGCTTCTGCAGCATATCGCAAATAAATAATAATAGTAAAAAACGGTCTTACGGTCGAACCCGCTTGGCTCTGACTTGGTGATGCAGCCATTTGGCGTCTGCATTGACTGATTGATCTCCGACCCCCACATCGTTACCTGAGCGTGTGCGTGTTAGTCGCATGTCGGACTGCAGTCTCTGCGATAGCGCGACTCTGGCAGTCAGTGACCAGCCTCTTATACTGTCACAGTGAACAGTGAGCCGATTGTCAGCCCTAGTGATGCGTTGTAATGAATCATAGAAGACCGTGGCAGAGTTGCTCTTCACGTGGTAATAATGAAGCAAACTAAGAGTATAGTACTTGTTTCGTTTTATTCAAATCATAATCCTTAAACTTAGATTATGTAAAAAGTAATCACACATATAAAATATCAAGCTTCCTTCGTTACACGATCATTATGTTTAATTGAACGCCCAAATGTCGTTTTCTGTTAGGCATTCCCTCGTTGAGAAAGTCACAGCCAAGGACGAAAGTTTGGATAAAATAAAATCTCCGAAACGTGTTCGTGAATGTACGGTTTGTATTCCGCTCGACCGAGCTCGATTTGCTCCCGCACCTCATCCTCTCGCGCTTCTGTTAATATACACCTCCTAACAGAGTCAGAATAAGCACATAGTCAAAAGCAAATAGCAAACGCATACAGTGTGTCTAATTGATCACCGACAACACTTCACCACATTTCTATCGTCCCGCTGCCTAAGTTTCTGTCGACCTATAGCGGAGGCTGGTTTCCAGCAGGGAGATGGTGGGGTTTTTCATGCGATTCTGCCCGACCTAGGCATATCCGGATGGGGCGATGGCAGAGTGTCTGGCACTTCGGACACTACATAGCTCTCTAAAACCGCTAAATAAAACGAAAAATTATAATGGTACCCGAACAATAGATTGTGTGCGCGATAACGAACCGCGCAGCTTCACGACCAGATCGTTAAGTGCACCCCATCTAATGCCTCAAGACTACCCTATCAATATGCATCAAAGACTACAAGTATTATTTCCCGAGTGATCTGGAGGTGGAACATGCTTCCACAGGGCTCTAACCGAGCTGAATTGCGTTCTGGTACGTCTGAATGTGAGTTCTAGCTGTGACACAAATTGAATGATATTAGAACGGATCGACTGCATACATGCCATGTTACTTTTGGGCGCAGTCCAAGTATAAGGAAGCCTAAGCTTCGAATTGATCAGGTTGTGTAGATGGCGTCTTATTGGTGCCTGTAAAACCATCACCTTATGAGCCCTACACACCATCGATGAGACGGTGGAACACGGATCGATTTGCCGTGGCGTTTGTACTTCCCATGCAGCGGTACATGGTGAAGCAAGTGAAGAGGTAGTGGCGGGAGAGCCAATCGGTCTATGAGAGGCCGCAACACCTTTCGAACGCCTACTGATATCATAAATGTAACATATGGCAGGCGATCGGACCTGCCTGGTTTAAATACGGACGCCAAAAGCCGAAAACGATTCAGAGCTGACATATGCTGGTTCACAGAGAAGAAGAATGTTGCTGGAACAAGAGCAAATGCATTCCTGGAATTCGAACACTGAAAAAGATTTACCTTAATGTTAAAAAGTAGAGACCACTAAATCAGTAAATAGTTCGTGACCTCGTGGGCGGCTTCGTGTCGCGAGAACACAAACATGCTATACCGCGCCGTGCGTCGATAACGGCGTCGCGAGCAAGAAGCGGGTCGGACACCATATGCGAAGATATGCTACTGTACGAAACCAAGATAAAAGGTAGAAAACATGAGCAAGTGGCCGGGGGTTAGAAGGCGAATCTACGGTGACGACAGCGGTTGGGGACCTGCTGACGGTATTTAGAAAAGTCGCTGCTGGCGTATGCCTCCCAACCTCCTATCGTGATTGACATACGGATAGCGATAGGACCTGTTCTGTCTGCAGCGCTAATGATCGCGTGGGCGAGAAAAGCACACAGATGTATACAGAGCGTCGATATGTATGAACCAATGTCCCAGTCATTAGAAAGCAACGGTACCCACAGCTGGAATGCGTACTCATAGATATCATCAGCTGTCTGATCAAGTTGTAACCGATTAAAATGACACCTAAGAAAAGGAAAGTCGGATCATATGAATATATGAAGCGGGTGGAAATGCTTAATTCGATCAGAAGTCGTTAGATATAGTCCTATCGATGAACAGTCGATAACGGCTGTTCGTCTTACTGAAAGTAACCATAGACAGTAGATCATTGTAAATATTCTTGTTCGAGCAAATAGACTAACATAGCCGAGTCATACTCTGACGCGGTTTGCAGGGGCCTTTACGCAACAGCCAGCGAGATGCAACAGTGAAAGTAACCTGGCTAATATTGGCAGGGCTTGTAGCGGCGTCGTGGGGCATGGGGAAAGTGGACGTGTTCAGCACAGCCAGGACGACCTCCAGGTAGGTGAAAAGTAGGCAGACTAACTAATTGAATCCGACCTACTTGAAGAATAACCCGCGTATGCTTGACTAGCAATAATTTTCCACTGCTGTATCATAGCAAGCCTTAAAACGATGACTGAATAACAACTTCTCGTGCTTTTTTACTTAAAGTAGTGATACATCCATCATACGTCATAGGACTAATAGTAAGAATAACATCAACTGCGATTTTCCTTTGCATAGTATTAAAATTAGCCATTTATAGTTACAAGCCGTTAGTATTACACTATGGAGTATGTTTTGATAGAGCTGGAACTGTGGCAAGGAATAATATTAGTAAAATTTAACCAGGTATTGAAGACTTTGCTGTTAGAATTAACCCGTTCCTTCTATGAAGGACCAGCGATGATCTAGGAAGACTCTTTTATTTCCTGCTCCTTCGCAAATTGGGATCAAAATCTATTTGCTCCTTTCTGTATATGGTTGAAGGCTAACGAAAAACCCTTATTTTTATTTGTTTGCTTGCAGTGATGCTTATATTGCGTCGATTTTAGTTATTATGTTGCGTTATGAGTACTTAATTTTGACAAATAAATATAGATTTCTATCTAGTGACTAATGGCCCTTGCTAGCATAGATTTTGCCGTAACGACGACCCTTGCCTCAAGGATATTCGGTGATAGCTGGTTACTCCAGAGAAGTTTCGATCGTATTATGAAGTATTTGAAAACGTTTTTTTTTGCAATAGAATAGGATTCTGTCTACAGGAATATTGCTCATTTATCAGTTGTTTATAAGTTTCAAGAGTTCATAGGCTCGTAGGTTTCTGATTGTCATTTTAATCGACCAATTTTCGAACACCATCGGTAATCTTGTCTCTGACGGCGTACTATTGCTTGGGCTGACATGGCAAGTACAATAAGTGTATAGTCAAAAAGATCTATAATACGATACGCGATCAGTTCTTCCAATCAACAACTTGGTAGGAGACGCTAGCAACAGACGCGGTTCCTACAATTACATCATATTCAATATTAGCTATTTTTCTTTGTGTTTCAAGGTAACATTATGCGACGAGTACCAGGATCCAGTGGACCTCATCGCCGAGCTAAAAAACTCCCGTACCCACACTGGCAGCGATGGCTGTCTTGAGGATATGTACTCTACGCCGTACGCCTCCATGAATCTCGGTAGGAAGTTTCTACACTTCATTTTCCGTAGCATCCATTATCGTTCAGTGTTTCATTGACAGTTTCGTAAAATGTGACATATATTTCATGTTGCATATACTAATCGCTATATCCGCTGAAGATTCTATTTATCGCTTCTTCAGTGTTTAAGTATTGACATTGACTCCGTTGGCTAAATGGAGTGGACAGCTGTGTAAATTGTGCATTATATTCTACCTGAACATGGGTAAGCATGTTCGTCATAGAGGACAACATACTCAGTGATGGAGCCTAAATATTTACTCAAGTGTGCCTGTAATATCATGCTATAGACAATATTATTTTTTCTGTATTTTACATTCGAATCGTACTCGTTGCTCTGATATCGCTGATAAAGGCAAGCCTATTAGTACATGTCCCCCCACAATAGCTGCAGGCAGTACATTGGTAGCTTGTCTTCTAAATCACACAGGGCCCTAGCCTGCACGGTAGCAGGGCTGACGAAGCTGTCAACGCCAGTGATTTCTATTCCCTGCTCTGTTCTTATGATCGAAGAACCTGCTCGTTTACGGAGATCCCTTTCGATATTTTGTAAGCGCTGATGATTAGCAGGCGCATATAAGTCTGTTATATTATCAATTATAGCTTACTGATTAGTTCAGCAAACGGTGTATGAGAAGCGATAAGCAGATAGAAATGCTGTTATTTAGGGCGTTCCTTTTTCGAGTGTCGCCCATTGTCTAAGTAGCAATTCAGCTTTTAGGCAGAGCCTTCGGCGACACCACTGCGTAAGGTATTTTGGCCTGCTCTACTGATCTGGTTGATTTGTCCACTCACCTGTTATGCAGATCGCCGCTTTATGTATGGACACGTTTCTTAATGTTCAGTTGAAGATGTATGTTGACTTGCGTAACGGCTAACGCAAAATATTAGCTTTTGACGAAAGCTCGTCATAAAAACAGAATACGTTTTGTTGCAGCTAAGAAAAAATTATTAGAAAGTTACCGAAGCATTGCGCACCTTTAATGCTGCGTATGCCGCTTGATAAAGCAGATCTAACTTTCGCTTAAACCATATCACCTTAATGGCACAATATTTTGCACAATTAGAATCGAAACAATCAGGTTACACAATAGTAATAAAAAAAAAACTAAAGTTTATTTCATTTATTTTTTGCTACATATTTGCGTATTACCAAATACAGCCATACGAGCCTTTTTTATGTGTCGAATTTACGTCCGGTAACGCTTTTAAACTTGCAAGCACGAAACGAAGTGCGTCTATGTTCGGGTTCGAACCTAAACCACAACGTGAGCTTAAAATTACTCAATAAGCCATCACGGAGAACTATACGAGCCTGCCACCTCAAGAACATTGTGCTTTTTTGCTGTTTTTTTTTTTATTTACCGTGTATTATTTTGTCATGTATTTTAGTCTCTTCAGGTAAACTAGCCGCAGCGGCCGCAAACGTCCGAAACGGTGCCGACGATCTTATGGGAGTTGGAGCTCCCCCTAGACCGCCGCACGTTCGGCGAGCAAATTCAACGAGTGCGAGTCATGGCGGAGGAAATGGCGGTCGGAAAACGGATCTGCCTCCAGGCATACCTCGCGCCCAACGGAAAGCCCCTTCATCGTCGTCGCACCAGCAGGGAATACCGCTGAGCTCGGCAAACCCTTTGCGCCAGCAACAGCAGTCATCGACCAACGCGGTACTGCCGCCGCAACAGGTACGGCCTACTAACGTTGCCATGGAACCAAGAAGGGAACAGCGATGCGTTTTTACTTTGCTCAATGTGACGAACATTTTCAATAATATATGTATATATATAAATAAGCCCAGCACAATTTAGAAGGTAATTATACTGCGATTTAGTTCTCAAATACGTCTAAAAAGTCTACTATTAAGGTACCGTGTGTTAAGCCCTTGCTGACATTTGTCAGCGTATACACTAGACGACTTGTAACGCGAGATGCGTCTTCGTTTATGTTTGTCACGCGAGCAGTTCCAGGGCAGTAGTTCGACCACTACCGCCGCTCCACCTGTACCAGCGCCGCGTCATCCCCGGCAAGGTACGACCTACCAAAACCTTCCTCCAGTTGATAACAGTAATAAGACGCCACCGAGGACAAGCTCGAGGCAGCCATTTCCTTTACCTACGTGCGATGTCAAGGATATTAATAATAAGGCAAGTAAAGTACGGCTATAAAAACATTCATTCCGGGGCTGATGTGTGATTCTTTGCCGGTAATGCTTATAAGAAGAACATTTAACTATGTATGGATGGATGGCTGGCCATAAAGGATTCCCATTACATTGTTGTTGGACGTAATCATAAGTCACAGTAAATGTAAAGCTCCCAATGCCCGTTGCGGTTATGTTTAGCTTATGCGTACTGGTATCAGTTTACTCAAAAAACGTGAACTTTGTTCAATACAACGATTTAACCCTATCTTCCTTTGTCCCATATAGGTGCAGCAAAATCCGTCATGTGATAATCGTCCCGAAGAGGATTATGATTCCCCGTGGGACATACCTAAAGGCGGTCAACCCTCAGCACTTCAGAGGTCAGGCAAGGTTTGCACGTCATCGGTGAGCTCAATTTCATCGGCGAGTTCAGCCGTTTCGGGACTCAGTGGGCCAGTTGGAGTTAGCAGTTGTAATCCAAGTGGAGGCGATTCTTCTCCCAACATGGCTCCACGGGTCCCAGCCCACCGATCTGCCTCTTCCGTATCGTCGGGATCCGCCGACCTCCATCGAACGGGCAGTAAGCAATCGGTCGAAAGGCCTCACGATCTGCTACCATCGAATAATAGTAAGGAAGTAATCTAAGAATAACATATCAGGATAGAATAGAAGCTTCAATAATAGTAAACCAATACATAGTAACATAATAAAAATAATAATAAAATAACGCAAACACCTTATCGTGAAGGAAAGTACATGAATACACCTAAATACTGAACATGCAGATAGCGTACACGAGTCGTTTGAACCGACCTGTCTCTCGGCCTTACCATAAAATGCAAATGTTCCATCGAAAAATTTGTTCTTAGGTAGAGCACAAGTATTGAATTGCTGAATGAGGTAGACAAAATGGCACCAACAACCAATTAATTAACATGCGGTTTCTCTTAACATCTTCTATCTGAAGGTTCAGATTCTAGTTCTGTCGCATCTCGACCCAGTCTTCCACTAAATCTAAATGGGTCACCAAAACGGAGTCGAGGTAATATGGCCTTCAACTTTGGATGCTCTGTCCCGCTACCACAAGGCGAGCCGGTAGACCCGGCACTCGGCTTAGCTCGTCAAGGATGGTACCATGGAGCTATTTCACGGGTGGATGCTGAATGTCTACTTCGCAGTCAAAAGGAGGGTAGCTACCTTGTTCGTATTAGCGAGAGCAGCAAACAGGACTACTCACTGTCTATCAAGTAAGTTCATATAAAGTCAGCCTATTTAATTATTGTTTTTATTTAATAAGTAGTTCTTTACATCTGTTCCATATAGTTACAATCAAATGATCAATTAAATCAAAATGGATCCTTCATTTTGGACTTTTTGGCCATAAGACGCGTAGTGTGTACTGTTTCTTCCCAAAGCTAACTCTAACAAAAATAATTTCTTACATAATCTTTGCCGCCGATTCTTTTTGAAAACTGTGCATCTTTCAGGAGCACTCGCGGGTTCATGCACATGAAAATTGTTTACAAGTCTGACGGCCGTTTCGTGCTGGGCCAGTTCAGCAAACCGTTCGAGTCAATTCCCGAGATGATTCATCATTATTCATTGAATAAATTACCCATCAAAGGCGCCGAACACATGAGCCTTTTACATCCCGTTATTGCTCAGCTTCTCTAACATTTCATCGGCAGTTTCCTCGCTACTTCTTGCTGGAAAACAAAAGCTGTCTATGCAGTCGACTTATATGGATTAGAATTCGTCACCAATGTATGACAAAGCGTTAGAATTGTGTTTTCGGTCCGATCTGTTTTTGAAAATTGCTTTCATTATTTCTTATGCACCAATAACCCAGCTGGTGTAGGTGGGCACAGTTGGGTTAACTACGCCAACAACAAAGTCAGGCGATTTTCGAAGGCTTATCGAATAGTCGCGCAGGGTATTGATGATATAAATCATAAATATAATTATGCTGAAAATCATAAAACGTAACACACACAATGCTCACATCTACATACAAACGGCAAATGGAAATTGTACTTAGCGCAAACCCCGCTGGAATCGAGTACATTTCCTATATTCTTGCACGACCTCATCCATCGACTGGCTCACTTTAAGCTTTTAGAACGCGCTCACACAAGTGACGCGGCCGATATCAAGCATTAGTCAAGTGTTTAACGTAAGAATATTACAGAATCGCTACATTTATATGAAGAGTTGACTGGATGCTACCTTGGAACACATTAAGTTCACAGTTCATAATGGTCGTCCAAATACTTTGTTGGCCGGAAGCCATTGTTCCACAATGTACCGGACAGTAGGTGTTGCCTGGGTTGTATAGTTCGCACACATCCCTCTAGCGCGACTAGGGACGACGAGCATTACCGTTGCTGTAAAGTTATACCCCATTGACTACACAAGAAATGTACCATTGTCTATACAGTGCATATGCTTGGCATTGACTGTTGCGATCCCCATCATCAACATGTCTGTTGGCTGGCCGCAAATGACTTAGACTAATTTGATATTTTGTAACGACTAGAGGAAGACGAAGATGTAAAATTTCCTTTACATCACCGGTCTGGTTGAGATATCATGCAGTCGAAAGCCGGGGCGATCTAAGCAATATATCATGGACACTCATATACGTACAACTTACCAAGACCAGCGGCAGACTTTCAACAACACAACATGCGGAGAGACACAGCAAGCTTGTTCAGTCGCTACGGTAAGAAGCTTTTTGCCCTTTTACATATATATATATATATGTATGGGCAAACTTAATGTACATAAAAGCATACGACAGGTCAGCAAGGAAAATAATCATATTCAACGATAACATTATCAAAGGAGATCACGAAGGAATATAAACGCCAATAGTTTATATATATATATATATATATATATATATATAATCTTTACATATGTGAAGCCAATTTCAAGACTGCAAAAGCAATAATACGTTTTGCTTAACCCCATTTTCCTTTTCGAGGCATAAGAATAAATTAAATACAGCCCCAGCTCTTTATAGAAACTCCGTATAGTCGCACTAAGTGTATCTAGCAGTCTTCAGTAAATTCCTTTTCTGCCATGGCTTCTCCTTCACCGAAATCAGCTCTGAGCTTATCATGAGAACATTGCCATGTTTGATCGCTAATATCACATGATCTTCTGCTTCGATGAAGACGCTGAAGCGGCTCATGAGGACAGTTGACATACGAAAGGAAAACACACAAAAGCCGAAATAACAACTATGATTATCGAGAAACAAACTAAGCGAAAGAAAATGTGTACGTTCTAAGTTGCACTTTTGGCGAAACCTGTTCGAGGCACTTGGTTGGGATCGAAAAAAACCTGCCAGTCAAACGGCCAAGGTATTCGTCACGTGGTGTGATAGTAATAAAAAGAACAATCACAATTCATGTATAGCAAATTGACGCCAAAAAGGGGTTAAAGGTTTAGAACAAATTATACCGCTTGCAAATAATGAGTGTTCCCAACTCGTATTGTTACATATTGATAGGAATGACAAGACCATACGTAGTTACGGGTACTGCTAAAGAAGATCGCGCTTGCGCAATGATTGTAGACATTGCTTTCAGTGACAGCGGACAGAGTAGTATTCAGATATTTGTAGGTAACTATGCAGTCCCTTCACAATGATATCTGGAGATAAGGCAGGCGAAGAGATGACGCAAATTGATTTATCAAGCACAACACTAGAAAGAAATCACCTCATATTCGACCACTGAAAATAAAAAGGAAAATCAATCTTTCTGCACCAATTTGTCACGTGTATCGTAACGCGTACGAGATACATGCACCTTTTTGTGATATCTGCTTGGAAATAGCGATGACAACAGGCAAGGAAATAGGAAAACTATTCTCGAGTCATTATTGTGCGACCACAAAAACAGGAAAGCAGGGAAAGTATATAAAGGTAACCATGATATACATAATAACTATTTATATTTGTGTACATGTGTACACCAGTGATTGATAACAATCGTCGATCTCTGCGGGATATGCGACGAAAAGCGCAAACTAAATATAAGTAAAGAAAAAGACAAACCAAAAAATAGCTTATAGTCTATCTTTAAAAAAGCTCGTCTTAACTATGAATGTGGAGAAAAATGGAGGGGAAAGTTAATTATGTCAAATAGTAATATTAATGCTGAACACGCTGCAAATGTGTAAAAAGAGTAAGAGTACAGGCAAAGATGATTATGATGACTAAGCTGTATGTAACTATCGCATAGTGATTATAATTAGGAGGAGAGCGGAAGAGAGGTATAATCTACGTGCGAAAAACGTGTGTTAAGAGGGCTGAAAAATTCACAGACAGGATAGGAGAGTGTTAGCGAACTTCCAAGAGAGACTGATAAGTTGACAGTGCTGATTACGATGATAATTATCTGTAAGAAGATTATGGGCATTTTTCCTAATATATTCTCTCGGCGATAGTCTGCGCTCTCGTCTGATGATCGTGTGCACAAAAAGCATCTAGGTCGGTTTGTCAGACGGCGACAATAGCGAAGATTTAGCTGGATGAAGTAATATAACCAAATGCAATAAATATAAAGAGCAAACAATTCAAAAAATAAAGAAATTATAAAGTTTACCGTGGCGTTTGTTTTTGACTAGGTACGGTAGCTAGTTTTATGTTAGCGTGTGAATTTTCCAAAATTTATTAGATAGAATAATGACGACGTATTCATCTTCAGGTATCCGGGCCTTTTTACGTTTTTATATGACGTTTCAACTTCAACAATTTAGCTCACGCATGGGAATCTAATCGAAGCATTGTTATTATCAAGCCCTTTAAGTATACAAGTAACGTCTTAGATGTATGCCCTAAAGCATGGAGCTATAATTTCACGAAAGTTAAACATCATAACAAGACCAAATTATTGAAAGTTCGGCCTATTTACTCCGGTTGTCCCCGTCGCTCATACCTAAAAAAGCTAAAAGTGCTTATTTAAAAAAAGCCTTCATAATCGACATTTGCTACCATGAGTAGGTCGAAATGGTCACATACTAAGACTGTGTGTGTAATCGTTGCTCGACGAAGTGTGTAAAGCTACTCTCATTTTCATCACATTGAATTAAGTACAATATAGGTCCATGAATAGAAATTTATTTAGATAAAGTATGGAAAGGTCAAACGAGCATACATGCGCCAATACGGTCGACACTGGAATCTAGACGTCTGCCGTTCAGTGTCAGTACTTTTTTTTGCTCACTTCAAGATTCAGCCTCTATCACTCAAACACATACGTTAGGGCTTGCAACGTCCGACAAAGCGTGGATACAATATTACATCTCTAATGTGATATCTTCCGAGTATCCAGGTAAGGAACCGTTCGAATCCTAGACCGAAACCTCCATGGGGGCACGTTCCGAAGCGACGCTGGTCGATGTACCTATGAAAGAGCGGAAACAAATGGTAGACGAGTGATCTACAACGAGCGATATAAATCGGCATACATATAATTCGGCTAGATTACACAAACGAATACCACTACCACAACAACGACGGTTTACGGCTTGATACAAATTAATTCTACTCAGTAAAATTTACGCTACAAGTCGTTCGAACGTAATATTATTATGTAAAAACGGTCGAACCATTGTCTGACACGCCGTCTGAAAATTTGTATTACTATGCATACTAAGCGTTAATTATTATGCATTTTCAACAATAAGCGAAGAATAAAGGAATCGTTGTTACCAGAAATAGTTAGCCATATCGATGTTCTCGCGTTTGAACCCTTCTGTGAGTGATTCCTCCTTCCAAACCCTCATTGATCCACCCACTATTTCACCGACGCCAGGCATTAATACATCAACGGATTCCGTAACTCGGTTGTCGGCGGCGTCTCGCTGCAGACATACAAAGTGACTTTTTAGATATATTTTCCATTTACACAGTTCACCGTTGCAGAGACATTGAACGGCGTGCGGCACATTCTATGGTAACTAACATTGCGTGAATAGCTGGTAGATCACGACAGGTCGAATCTAAGGGGCATTGAACGTCAATTCCATTAGCTTACCTTTTGCTTTAAAACCATCACTACGAACTTTATCACTGTACCGCACATTAGATACAAGTTATTGCTAGCTAGTTTTTAGTTCTGGCACGACTTCAAGTGGTATATCGGATATAAAATTCGGAAACACTTCGCAAGTAAATCATCGTAGGTGATAACTGACCAGTGCTTGTGTAGTTAGTTACCTGCATGTAAAAGCTTTTAATCTCAGCAGGGAACCTATTGAGTAGAATCGGCTCTCCTATTTGGTCCGTCATTTTTCTTTCTGGCATCTCGGGTATGTCGTCTCCGAAATCAAAGTGAGTTCCATCTTCTTTTAGGATATCGTGAGCGCGACAGTATTCAATAGCATCGACGTAAGTCATTCGCTTAAATGGTTTTTTAGGAGGCTCAAACGACGGGTTCAGCTCCTTGATAATCTCGCCAATAGGCGATTTCATAGCACGCTCAGCGACATCAACGATCATATCTTCAATCCTGGAAGGACGCAAACACTTATGAAATAATTCTCCATAATTGTACAAAAAATCGATTTCGCTATGCCAAACGGCGCCTAACAGGATCAGATGATACTTGTTTTAGAGCATCTACGCATGTGGTTCCTGCAGCTCGATCACGAAGCTCGATCATTTAGAAAAGTTTAGATCGCACTACGAAATGAAAAAAAAACTGATTAGTAAAACGCCAGCCAATCAGCCGAAGTTACCTGTTGAGCAGCTCGTCGAAAGTTATGTACACGAACTCTGCTTCGATGTGAGTGTATTCAGCCAAATGGCGGCGCGTGCGTGATTGTTCGGCTCGGTATGACATTGCGACGCAGAATACGTCTCCTACAAACAATTGCGAATTGATCGAATCAGGTAGAGTGCGATGTAGCTTAGTTAGTTTAGCTTTAACCGTAGGAGCTTCTAGCCTGATAGCAGCGCTTTACATTGAAGTCGCATGTAGGAACCTCAGTATCCAACGTTTCGGATAAACGAAGGAAACGCCTCAAAAAAGAGACCGCCCCATAGGTACAGTAATTTTTTTCACTCAATTGTATTGGACACGTTACATAATCAAGTGTAGCGTACGCAATCGATCATCACACCTGTGGCTTAATAACGTAGGATTACGAGTTTTACTTGTGCGAACTCTGAAAGTTTTCTGCACCCGCAGATCGCACAGCGCGCAATACCATTGTTCCCAATCGTATCACTGGCATTATTACCTGTTATATATTATAAATGATAACACTGCAAGTAGATAAATGGATGATAGATAAACAAGAGATACAAAGATATTGTTATAAAAGCATGACCTAGAGATATACCTAGAGAGGGTAGCATGGTTTCGAGGTAAAGCTGTGAACTTTGCGTTAGGTAGGCTTCCTCTCCGAAATAGTCCAACTTAAACAGTGTAGAACCGCCCTCGACTTGACACTGGACAAGTGTAGGAGGAAATACTTCTGTATAGTGACGTTCAAAAAAGTGGTCTCGGAAACACTGCATGATTACCTGTAACGTACCACGTACCGGATGCTTACAATGAGCTGTATCCAGTCAAGGGTAATTAATGAGGACGTCCCAGGCGTATATTCTAAATCTACTTCGATCGTGAGATAATAGATAGGAGCAACTTACCGACCGGGCCTTCATAATTTTGCTCAACGTCTCGCTACGCAGTGCTAGATGTCTGTTATCGAGTAAAACATCGACATGGCTTTCATCATTGATAACGTTATCGATACCACCAGCGGGAGCTTCTCCAATCATCTCCCAATAGTCAGCCAGCAACTCGATATTTCCTGGCGCCGATTTGCCTTCTGGAACATCATTCACTATGCCTGTGATTAAAACCTGCAAAAATAAAAACACGATTACCATCATAACCGTAATGCAGAGTTTGAAACTACCGCCCAGCAATTGACTGCCTTATGAGACGATGATCTACAAATAACTGAATGACAGCTTGCCGCGAACAAAAAAAAACCCAGAAGATACAACCCTCCAGTAGACTTCCTTCTGAAGTAAAAAATCTATTTTAGTATAGATAAAAACACTAAAGCCAGGCCATATCATTCTGCCTAGCCGAACTGCATTATCGTCGAACTATCACAAATTCATTTCTTTGGCAAAAATGTATGTCAGCCAAATCAGTCTAACATTAAGCTACATGTATTTACAAACACCATAGGAAGATACCATAGGTGACTGGAGTTATCTACTAAAGCCCAATTGATAAATGTTCGAAGAAATGGGTAGTACTGATAACCTGCGTACTCTACAAAGGCAACATCATAGAACGTATACACAGAAGCGTAAAGTAAATACATTTATAATTTCTGTCAGAGGTGTCATACCGTGCATTCGGTAGTCAACTTGAGTGCATTAACAGTTTGACATAGCTTGTCACTAAGCACGCACTGCAAAAATCCGGTACCATCACGAAGTACAACAAACATGATAGCTTTGCCTTGACGCCGCAGATTGTGTACCCAGCCGAACACACGCATTCGTTTACCTTTGTTCTTCGTAAGTTCACGAATTTTCATCTCCTAAAAAGGCCAATTTGACAAAACGAAATAGGAACATGAAGGCTACCAGCATTTGCAGGCGTTAAAAACAGTCAGTATATCACTATAAACCAGTAAAACATCTTCTAGTTATGTCCGTAGACTCTTGTACATATATAATGCGTAAGTTATATATATACATGTCACTATTTTACAAAAATAGAGGGTCGTTTTTTACCATTGCTTTGGGCAAACTGGGGTCCTCTGCAATAACAATCTTCTTTGCTTCCTCCAGGTTCTGCTCGCGCCGTGCGGCATCCTCAGCTTCACGTTTTTCGATTGCAGCAGCTTTATCAGCATCTTTGTAACACTCACGCACCTTTAAAATAAAATCATCTCTGTTTATTATTGATACATCAGGAAATATGCGTAGCAAATCAGAGCAAATCGTAGAAGTCTAAGCCGACTCGTTTAGCTTAGTTGGTCATCGATTGCTCTTATCAATGTCATATCCATCCAGATATAGCAGAAGTAATTTCGAAATTACATGCTATTAACTCACTGGCATTATTAATACTATATTAGCTAGTATAAACATACCCATATTTTTTTAATTTTCTTTTTTTGCGCCTGGCTGATCAGCTCATATTTTACACTACTGTCCTTGCTGTCCACGAAAATATCTGGAAAAGGCTCTTGCTTCGCGTAATGCATTGCACGCAACACCGTTTTGAACGGCGTGCCTTCGGAACCTATAGACAGAAGCCGTTTAGTCACTTTTTTAAACCAACAAACCTACAGAGACCTACGCGGCAACAAAGGTCACGCTTAAATGTAAGAACATATGTTCATATGGGCGAAATACTTCGTGCATAGTGTGTATATATGTATGTATATATGTGTCTACTATTTGCTTCTACTATCTTTATCACCGTTAGTGGGTCTGTTTAGCTGAGTGTAGGCCTGTTTTCTAAACTAATGTTTTGAGTGGGTTTTCGTCTAAAGTTCTTTTAGGTAGGTGTCTATAGCAAAGTTGTAGAGGCAAAAACGTACTAAGCACTTGATGCATTATTATTATTATTATTTCATAAGAATTTTTTTACGAAATTACTTTCATAATACTCTACCCTTGATTTATCGTCGAATACCAAAATCTTAACAAAAACAAAATCGAAACGATAAAGTACACAAATACATGCGACGCCCCCGACATACCCTCTCATTTACCCTTTTCTTTACTGAAACCTTCAGTAGTATCAGCCTTGTATAGCTCATAACTTCATGCTTCATAAATTGTTTAAATAATTTTAATAAAGTTTCTTACACAAGCATAGTCGTTTTTGCCCCCAACATTTCTATCTGCGTATATTATCACAATACGCACGGATCGCGTCACTAACTGACACTGGCAAATTAAGCTTAGGTTTTACTTTAGAAAATCATTTAAACAGTTTCTAACCTCGGCTTCTATTTATTTATTGTCGAATGGTCATATGAATAAAATTGCATTATAATTAATATATAACATTATAAAATCAATGACGAAAAACATATGGTTATGCTGATATCTTTAAATACGTTTAACGGCACTGGACTATGTCCAATTATGATCATTGTTGAGTTGGGGCAAAGAAAAACTCGAGAAAAAAAATATGTGGAATATAAACATAATTCGGACCAGCTTTTAATAATGCGCGCATGCCCCTCTGAAATTGCATCAGCTGTTTTCTGTATGGAAAACGTCTTCAGGCACCACATGCACACATGCTCGTCTCCGAGACTACTGAATACAGAACTTCTGTTAACAGATAAAGACCTTTAATTCGAAACATGAATCACGCTAAGGCTATGGACAGCATACAAGATTTCGTGGTCTTGCTTTTCCACTCCTCTCGTTAACTCTGTTTACAATATACACTGTAGAGATACTATGCGCACCGGTTCGTATGCTCGAACCGCCGGCTTTTCCGCCGGTTCTAAAGAAGGCCAGTTTCGATATCTACCATTGCCGGTGTCGTCGGAGCCAGTTGTTTCCGATGTATAAATTGGTGCTCTGTCGCCCATTCTCGTGCTTATAGATCACTTGCTGTTCGTAACACTGGACGGGAATTTAGCTTTTGCACATGGGATGAGTATTGACAGCTCATCCAAGCTTGCCTTGAATTCACCGATGCGTTTATTATCGTCTCTGTTATATAAACGGGTTGAGCCCACGTTGCATCAGCACGATGCGAATGAACTCATTTTCTTTGCCAGTTTACAACGGGCGACCGATGCCTCGTGGAGATGGCGGCGAAATGGAGAAAGAGAGAAAGAGAGAGAGAGAGAGTAGCCGGGACTCCTTTTTGACTAATGCTATTGATACACGTCGTTTGAGTTCATGTTGATGGTACCACCTTAGATTGAGTTGGGATGACTGGGCTTACAATATATAAACGCTATCGGAGCTCGACTATTATTAAATTTCACTTGAGACGTTCGTTCTATTTTAGCAGTTAGCGCTTTCCTACTCGTTTATCTACCACGGCAATTTAGTAGTTGATTATTTGTTACGATGATCTATACGGATGATATACATGCATGATTTTTTTTTTATGTTATTCCTGTATATATAGCGTTATAAATGCATCATCAGTGATACGTGAATCTCAAAACCAACGCAGCCACTTGCACACAGATTAAGATGGCCTAATCTATCTAGCAGCGTTTGCAGTTTGTTTTGAAGGTGTCATGAGAGCCTGTAGTAACATTAGACAGGATTAAAAAATATATTTTTTCGACTACGATCAGCAGCCTTTATGAAGCATAACCTTGGCCTTGAATCCGGTAAAGCTATAAAAATGTTTTGATTAATCTTAAAAATTAGCTTTAACATAAAATAACGTTATCCATCACGAACAAATCTACCGTCGCGTCCTGTCATCAGTAACTTTAACATAATGAAAAAGATCATATTTTCTGTAAACTAGCAAATCATTAATGATATTGAGGTTCTTGCAGGCATGCCGTCCTACTGGTAGAAAAGTACTTCCGTTGTTTATAATCCTATTAAGGATTTATAACGCTCCTAAAGGTTTCCACTAGCTTCTGCTTGTTTTTATTTCGCAGCGGATTAATCTAAGTAAACGAATCCATGCGACGCCATTGATATCTTGCGGCAGAATATAGATTGAGCACAAGTTTCCTCCGTAGTCGTCGTCGTCGTCGTCGTCGTCGTCGTTGTGGGCATGGTACGGACTCATATTTAGTAGGTTCAACACTTTTAAACGCAGATTAATTTTAGACCCACAAGCTTTGCACGCGCCTATTTTATTATTTCTTCGTGATCAATTTTACTAGTCGGAGTCGGGGATCCTGTACACCTAGTCAAACGCACACTATAGCTCGGGCACATGGTGATAGTTATTCCATTATAAAATAAAATATAGGATAGTAAGAGGTAGAATTTTAACGTCATCTTCAGTAACGTACAGCTAGCGATGCTGTATA
The DNA here is from genome assembly GCF_002532875.2 of Varroa jacobsoni. Classification (NCBI taxonomy): domain Eukaryota; kingdom Metazoa; phylum Arthropoda; class Arachnida; order Mesostigmata; family Varroidae; genus Varroa; species Varroa jacobsoni. The sequence continues at coordinate 125,755 of NW_019213663.1, forward strand.
GATAGTGGTGCACCTGAATCAGGGAAAACTTTATCTGACTGTTTGCCCTAACGGGTATGTGTTCATCCGCTGCTCCTGGTACTGAACCAAAGTCGATTGTTTTTACAAAAAATAGGGTATTAGTCATGGCGAACAATAGTGCGTCGTTTTTAATATTGAAGTGAAGATTACCTGTTATCTAATTTCCGCGCTGAACGAATCTCCACTAGGAAAATGCCGTCAGTAAGGTTTTAATTTAAAATGATAAATAGTTTCTCAGAATCGTTCAAAAATCCACTTTAGATACGCGTGTGTCTTTAACGACCGTTTAGAAAAGGAGAATATCATTTGCCCACTAGCTCGTCCAGATAAACCCCGACGGCCAGTCTTTTTAAGACTTTTTGCATGATTTTAACTATTTCGAGCTCCTACATTTTTTGGGACCTTTGAGCTGGGAACAGTCGAAAATTTGATTTTGGCCCTTGTTTACATCGTTTGTATGTAGAATTTGTGAGCAACACTTTTAAGAGCTTACCCCTGTCGATATCGCTTGAAGCACGGTTGCTATTAAAAAGCTAGTTAGAAATTAAAGGAGGTATATCTTGAAAACGAGTAGTAAGTGTCTTAAGTCCCTAATTAACGCTGTAATTATAGTTGATGATCATTATATTGAATAAATGTAAGCACCAGGAACGATACTTCTAGCGTATGCGAAAAAATTCGTTCATGTTTTTGGACGGGCTTTTCGAAATGAAGCCTAAGTAAAATTTTCAAGGTAGATATGCCGACCGCATCCTACACATTTAATGAGCACGAAGCGCAATATCTTGTAACATAGTATAGGTACATACAGGCTTGCTGACCTATAGGCCGTGCCGCTGACTTACGTTGGTCGCGTATTCATTTCGACTTTTAACTGGTGACGCTATCTATTTGGCAGATAAAAATCTATTCTTAGAGTATATAGTTTTACCACAGATTATCACCTCGTTTTTTTCTTTAATTAGCTTGTTTCGTGTGTTTATTTAATAAATGCTAAATAGAAAACACAAGATGACTTGAATCGATGCTTCAAATTTTGTTGTACTGCTATTGGGCATTACGGTTAGCCTCTTCCTGCACCCGATTTTGACCACTTAATTTGTCTCTATATTTTGTAGGCAAACACGAAATCACTGCGCCATCACGGGAACAGAACGCAAGATCATTTGTACTACAACGAGCGTTTGTGTCGTATTGTTTTGCCACATTTGCTCATATTTCGAATGTTTAATTCATCTTCGGAGAAAAGTCGATCTCGATACTTCATCACAAAGAAACTGGTGCTTCCTTCAAAGCAGCGAGATATTCAGCCCCTTAAGACAACTCATGTGACGTCGCCAGAGCGCAGTTGTAACATACCCATTAGGTCGAGGGACGCGTATTTCAAATTTGGACCTGGACACACTTCATTTTGTACAACCTGAAGTAACGGTTTAAGTACATTAACCATAGGAAATATTATTTCCTACGGAGTTAATATTTAATCAGAGTATAACCTAGAAAAACATGAGAAATAGATTTTTGCCGTTGGTGGTCCATCATTTTGACGCCAACCATTCATCGCGGTGTCTTAGTTTTGTCGATTTCTGCTTGTTGGTTGCCATTATACACGTCGGACTATTATTACTTAACTGTCCATCAATGTGTTATTAAATCTGACAGACAAGACACAGCCTGCCTATAAACGAGCAGGCAAATTTGGACCTACCATGCCGTATGAGTCGTATCAAAACCTACGTTATTGTCGTTGACAATGAAAGACATAATGAACATCGGTTATCGAGTATATTTTCTTTCCCAGATATTTACGGATTGTAAACTGTTTACCTTTCTGCTACCATGTGGATACACAGAGGCAGATGGCTGGATGTATACTAAGAAGGCCGAACCCCTCAGTATCTCGCCGATCGCAACATTTTTGTCTGTTGTACGCTACTACCTGATATGTCCAGCAAGAAAACCTCGGTGTTGGGTTTTACAGATACAGTCAACTCATGACCTCAAATCTGTGGGCGATGCAAGGTGTCGTTTGCTGCTTGGGCCGAAGAGTAGCTGCAATGGAATTCTGGGTTTTTGTTTTGTTTGCATTGCGAATCGCCTGCCCAGTCGGTTCGTACTTCTACCGAACTGAATCAGTACGCAACAAAAACTTGCATGCCACCCACGGGCAAATGATAACCCTCACATCATTTTCACGCAACCACTTATGGAACTGTAGTAGGCCTATTATGTAGACGATAGCATAGACTGACATCGTGTTGCTTATTATTTGTTATGTAGTTGCTACGGAGACATATTAAAGTGCTACCTGTGGCCGAAACCGGATGAGCTTGCTCAGACAATATTGAGTACCGGCAAAACGATATTACCCGTCACTGTACTGCATCAATAACGCCTGTGTCTTGAATAAGACACAGGCGTTATCGAAGCCAGAAGTTTGTCAGATGCATTTCTTGTTTATACAATATGAGCCTGTTAAACTTTTATTGCGACTTTTTTAAAATCATGTTTCTGGGATTACTCCATAGCCAATCGGGCAACTAAAAAGATATATCGGACATAACCTTTTAAACCTAATATGACACACGCCATTGAAAACTGCGCGTTTCTTCGCAAATACGCAAAAAAAATTAATATCCTTGCATAATATTAAAGAGAGAAGCGTATTTCAAAATACGTAATGTGCTTGTTTCAAAAACAGGTATCATTCACCTTATCAATCATACAGGTCGAAATTCGCGAATGTATCAGTTTGTGTTGCCCAGTACAATTCAAAACAATCATCAGAGATGTGTGCAAGGGCTGTACAAGCTATCTTTAGGGGGAGCTGTAAACCAGACGAGCAGGCTAGTGTGCTACTACAGGAACGCTAGGAACAAAGGACACGCTTCATTCCAATAGTCAAACCGATATTACTTAAGACATCCACACGACCCATGCCGTTTCACTTGGCCTTGTAGTATAAGCTGGCAAAATATTAAAGTAAAAGGAAAACGAAGGCCAGGTTGAAAATTATTTAGACTACACGTCCTTTGAATAAAACTGTATTACCTATATACAAAGCCTATAAGCAAATAATCGTGAAATTCGTAGTAGTGCACATTGACGGCATGTTTATTGTGCTGTTACATTCTAGAATACGATGAAAAGCTTTAAAAAAGCCCGGGTCTAGGCAAATAGTAAATGCTTATCGGCACCCGACTGAGACTAGTCGCAGATATGTAAATATTTCTGCCCAGCCTGAATTCAAGATGTTATTCAGTTTTGTGTATTTAACCCAGAGGCTACCGATCTATTCCTACTGGGCGCCATAAGCTATATAGGATTTTTAAGATAAATAAAGAGATATATAAACATATCAATATTGATCGTTATTTCTACACATAGGTATAATAATAGTTATAATCATTAACATTCATTTATATAAATAGGTCGCATTAATGAGCCAAACGGTGTGTTAAGAGGGCACGGCAAGGAAACGCTGGGATTTATAAGCTCAAGATTGACGGCAGATCCTTTTGTCATAACAATCAGTGTTGCAAGTATTGCAGACAAAATCGAATAATAGAACTCTATATTCGAACGATCATTCCGCCTTATCGCTTGACGTGTTTTTCTGTTCAAGGACCGACGGACATAAGAACTGCCAACAGGCTTTCGTCGATTTGGGCTAACGACGAGGCACGAGGACTCGAGGCCATTCATCTAGTAATAGAGGAGCACACTCCATGGATGGGCGTGAGCCCTCAGCATTGCACCTGACACCACCATTGTCAGCCTTTCTACTTTCGCTATCGACATTCACTATATCTACTAGAAAAGTATGTTACTTCAAATAACCGAAAGACGATAATTACATGAGTGGAACGTAGCAGCGTTCAGGAGCACACTTCAGCTTTTGCCGAAGAAAACATGTTCGGAACTCACTTCTTCGATGAACGCTTATTACCAGAAATACTTTATCCGGTCCTATTTGCACTTTTGACCTTACTATCCATTTTAGTGGGAACTCTTATATATATGGTTGCAGATTTCCTCAGTGAGCGCAATAGAGCGCTTCGCGAAAGAAGCAAGAGGTTGGCCAAGTTCGGATAAACTCGGTACTTCAACGCACCGCTTAGCTCATTCACCAAAATTGTTTATAAAGAAGGCTGTTTTAGTTTAGCGAAAAACGTTATTTCAGCGTAAAAGGTGTGAACTGTATTTGACACGAATTAAATATTATGAAGGATCTTCTCATGTTAATGGTGCACCTTTAACGACCACCAATACATAGTCATATATGAATGCTTGTATCATTGCAAGTAAAACTAACAAATGTTTTTTCGGGGCCTTTTTTTGTAATCAGACGTTGCAGTATTCCGACCGCTACCAGCGATGCCTATAACAACGCTGCTTCCTCCACAGGCAACCATATTGACCTTATCTTGATACCATTCAATTTGACAACGTGGGCCATGATGATTTCGTAGAATTTGTTTTAGAAATAGCTTTAGCAGAGTGGGGCCCCCCTTCGCAGACATCGACAGTATTTACTATGAGTGTCCACGCTGCGCGCGCTGACTTTGAATACATCGTTTACCACAACATCTATGAACATATATATCCGACTACAATGTTACTATTGGCGCAATAATGTGACAGAGGCCGGATACGTGTACGGGGCTATTGGCAAATGGAGCCCTAGATGGGGCAACCGCCAACAGAAAAAACCTTTATTTGGGCACATTTTGATAAAAGTTACACTCGAGCTACATCGTACACGATTGCTGTTCAGGTAATAACTTGATGGGATGGGTTGTACATTAAAGGCATACTATGGATAATCCAAATGCAGCTTTTCTATGCAAAGAAATTTGACTTAGGATTGTTGAATTATTTTTTTGAATAAGTTTCAATTAAAGTTTGCTATTTGGTGTATTGTGTCGATGAAACGGCAGGCTGGCCTTACAACGGTATCGAGTCATCATTAATAAAGTAATTGATTGCTGTAAGTTAAATTAGCAATCACTTCAAAACATGGCGACTCCATAATATATATATTGATATTATACTAATATAATAATATATGATATATAATAAAATATATAAAAAAATAGTAATTAATCATACGACTAGTTATCAGGATGACGCCAAGAAACGTAGCCATAACTTTTAGTACATCACGCTCCCCGTGTGATTTTATAGTGTATTGTTCGTTAACTTTCAATTAAAAGCATGTAATAAGCACCGTTCATAGGATCTTTCGAATGCCATGAGTAACAACTACTTGGTTTAAAAATTAACGCATTGTATTACATAGAAATTTCAATTTTAATAGCTTTAATTAATTAAAGTGATCCTTCGTTAAAAAAAAAAAGACTCAAAACACTTTTTTGGTCATCTTTAGTACAGTTTTCTCTCCTTGTAGCGCTTCTTGAGCTCCGAAGTTGATGTCGACTTCACGGTTGCTGACAATAATTACCTTCTGGAAATATCTGAGGCGTGTAGCACTGTTCCGTTCAACTCTTAATAGATACCAATATTTGTCTTCAGAAAGACGAAAGCCAAAACTTCATCGCAAAAGGCAGAGATTCGTTAGAATTTACGAATATGGCAAAGCTGGTTAGACATATAGTGGTGCAGCAGCTAACTTAAAATTTTCCGCTTGGATAAAAAAAACATAATAACAGTAACACATTTGAAGAATCATTGAATCTGCAAATAAATCAATGGACCAAGAGGGTCCTGTCGCGGCGTGACGTTAGTTGATATATACCGCGTACATGACTATGGTATAATCTACGTGAATCCGTGTGTCTACGATTGTCTTGCGTGTGTTCTGAGAAAGATCTTTGCGGAAACGCTCGAAATTTCTACTAATTCGTTCGGCGGTAGCTTAGCGCTATCACTTCTGTCAGATGTACCTCTATAGCGCTGCTGTGACCCCGCCTCCAATGCTTGTGACAGCAGCAGAAGCAATAGCTGCAGCAGAGATAAACTATGGTAGATCTACGACAACTGTGGCAGGGCCACTCAACTTTGTCTCGAATAACCCCGCCAATACCAATCCCTCAATGAGCCCCACGCGAATAGGCAGTGCAACGGTGCTAAGCGGTGATGATCAACACGACCGAAATACGGAATCTGAATGTTGTTTTGCATCATTGTTACTGCTGTTTTGGATCATTATTGTTTCTTTCATTCATGTCGGTGACAGGGTTGGCAGTGTTGTTATCGTCATCGCTATTCTCAAGCGGTCAGGCCAACAGGCGCCAATCGACGAAGGCGACTCGCGTGTCGGCGTGACACACCGTCACGAGAAGGGTAGCGACAATACCAGTATGTCATTCTCTAGAAATTCTATGACGTGACCCTATCGCGTACGCGTGTGACACGTGAGCAAATGTATTGGTACTGCCATGAGTACGAAAGGTCAAATCACCTAGACAAGTCGAGTTGTTTCGTTTGGTAGAGGACTGCGGAGGCTGAGTAGGATTTGAAAAAAAAGGCACAGAGATACTAACGGAAGGATCCTTTTGCTCACGTGAGGAAAGCTTTCGCTTTGTGCAATCGCTGACGGCAGTGGCCGGATAAAAAGTCATGATATCAAATAGCAGCTATTCACAATTATTCTTTGCGGCAACAGTTCGTATCATGTCTGTCGTACATGGACTAATGTGAAACTAATGCCAATATGTGCAGTAGCAGGGAAATCGTTTAACAGGGGGACAAAGCCTGGTCCACGGCCCGTGTCCATGACATATGAAGAAGGACGACCTCTCTTTAGCAGCCATCTACTTCTGTTGCCTAGCTTCGCCAGTACTCGTGAATTAGGAAAGGTTGTAATAACGAAACAGGCAGTACCACTGTGTGCCTTCGTCGGTCGATACTGTCTTACTAAGAATAATAATAGACAGTGTGCGAGGCACAGGCAGCACGATTAACCAGATAGACAGGGCAAGGGCAAACACCGCAGGACGCCTCAATTGTCGGACTGACCTCACTGAAAAACAAACGCCGGAGCTAAAGCTGTCATTGAAAGTGCGAACAGACAAAGAAAACCAGTGTCAATAGTGTAAGTGACTGTTTTCGCAGCCCGCTGTGAGCAACCGTGTGCGTCTTTTTGCCGTCGTAAACTGTTGTATGGATAGCGCTTATATATGGACACGGCAGACGGGCTCATTCTTGTTGTAATAAGGTCAAAGCGCGGATTCGGTAATAGAAAATTTGTAGAAGTTGCTGGACGTTGGTCGAGCAGCTGATTCAGCCGTAAACAACCGGCCAGGATTACCATATCCAAATTCTGGTCTAATCCAATCAATGTAACGGCGTTTGCCGGTACTACGAGAAATCTGATAAGCGAGTAAATCAACTTGATTTGAACTGTAAAAGAAGGCGATAAGTGATAAAGTGCGCATAGACAAGGATTCTATAGTCGCATTCGCAGGCCGAACAACCTGACGCAGTGAATGGACGCAAAAAACGAGAAGCGAGTAAAAAACAACAAATCAATATTAATTTTTGTCGTTTCTTACTCACGAGAAATGCAACTATACAATTGTATAATATATTACATGTATCTCACATATCATCCGTCATTTCCGAAACGACAATAGTAAATGTTCTGTTTTTTGGTTCTTTACGCAGCAGATTCCGGTTTTGGTGACGGCTATACTGTATTTTGACCGTTTTATTACTGTATTTTGACCATTTTAAATTTGTTGTTTCCGTCGTACGACTGTGACCAATGTGATTAATACTGCAGTTATCAAGACTAACCCTATTATTGTTACAGCCCTAATATTATGTGCCTTATCGTCGTGTCCACATCCGCATACGTACAGGATTCGGACGCATACAACATACTATGTGTATGTAGGCACGTTAAGCGACAGTCAAGCGTTGAGACTCGAACCCGGCTCGCCGGCTGATAGTGTGAAACGTGACCAAACAGCGATACTATGCCAGAGACGTTTGGGGACTGATCGGTCGGTTCGTTCAGATAATCTTTGTTATCATGTCGGAGGAAACACCCGCTACCGTTTCTAAAGAGCACGATGCGGATAGCCGATGCTGTGCTGGCCCAGGCCCCACCCGACACTTGTCATTAGTGCATTATGGCTAACGCTGGTAAGCAAGGCATTTCTTTTTTGTCTGCGGGACACTTCCTGATGAACAAATTGAGACGATCTTGCAAGACCGCTACTTCCAAGGCAGTTCACGCCCAGAGTGGTTGGTTTCCTCAACGACGAAGACGTCGACAATGATGACGAACGGTTTCAATACGAATTGTACTTAAATAGCGTCGTCTTCATCTATTATAATTAAAATAACTTGCTTAAAGTGGTGAACGTTATTGTTGGCGAATGCCGGTGCCACAGAAAGAAAGCTTCAATGCAAGAATGTCGTTTTGATAAAGTCTCCATTATACGAGTACCGTTCCCTCGATCGAGCAGTGTCGCGTGCAGGTCATAGAGATTCCCAAGGCCAGTTCTTTTGGGAATTCATGACCACTTAAGGAAGATATTCACTAGATACGCTTAATATCACATTGTTATGTAACAAGCGCGTGCCTGCATAACCGAATTCTACCAGGATTCTTAAGACGCCGACCGGCGTTTCCATTTATCCGGCGACCAATGTTTATTTTCTTTATTTAAGCAGTCACAAGTTGCGCCATGTCGTTTAGTATATTTAAAACGATGCGTATCATATAAGGTGGCTGGCCTTACTAGGTCAACGACAAGCCTTCAACCAGTTCAATAGCTACTAAATATCCTTATGGTATAGACAAAAAACAATTCAGATGCGTGTCACAACAAGGCTTGTTGTAATTTTACGAGTAACAAACAATAACATGATTTTCTTTGTTGCTTATATAAAATTCGTTGCGCACTTTGACAATGCTTACGCCGACTGCGCTTGTCTGGTTCGATAGTTTTTCTCATTACTTCCTTTCGGTTGACTCTATTATTCAGCGCTACTTTTACCATGTATTTCCGTATTGACGCTGCAAATTTAGGGTAATTGGCGCCGCACAACGTCTGTTCGTATACAAAAAATATGTTGTGTAGTATCTGTGCAAGAGCTATATCTGGGTTTCAAGCGTAAAATTAACCCAAGACATAATGGACGTCTTCTCTTAGGATGTGATCGTCTGCAATTCAGCCTTGACAAACTGTAACTTCGGCTGAACTATTGGAATCTATGGTTGGCACCAATGTTATATTACTGTTCTTTCGCAGTTTGCCGCTAAAAGATTATTATCAATTGCAGTTGGTAAACTTCGATACCGTATCAGATCTCAGTTTTTTTTCGATGCTTGGTAAATCATAACATTCGCCGTATACAGTAAATGGCGTGCGACTGTTGACAGTGATCTAATCTATCCGTAAATAGAAGTGTCAACTTATTTGTTTGGCATACTGGCTAATTTTATAATATCTATAAAGTAATCGAAATAAACGTATCATCGCGCGTTTATTTTTCTTCTTGCCCTACGGGTGTGAGCTGTTCGATTTTTCGTAGCGAATAAGCCCACTTCTAATTCTATCTATTGTAGTGTGTGGTCTTGGCGTTGAAATTAGTGCAGCTAACGTCGCAGATGATGACGTATTGCTACACATCCCTCAATAACCGTGTCCTCAACTAGACGCCAGCGATTAGGCTTCCGTTCGCGGTTGATTGCAGATGATATAAATGATCGGTGACATGCCGCTGCCGCGCCTCGGCCGTCCTCTGAAGGGCCAAGCGTGGCCCTGCCAAAAGAGAAGGGAAGCGAAAAACAAACAAACAACAACTACGCAAAACAGCCGTGATGTCCATTCGATAGCTTACATAGGACGTGGCTAATGAATGTCCACATACGTATTTACACAGAGACATCTGATACTGTCGTCGCTTCACTTTGTCTATCCGCGTATCTGCATAAGACCTAGAGCTTCCACAAAGGCCGAATTTTCTACCCAGGCAGATCACGCAGAGACTTAAAGCGGTCGATTAGATAAAAACAAGTACCTCATGAAGTAGTCATCGTCAATGACAATGGACGTAAGTGCGAGGACGTGTGTAAGGGAGTGTACACGACAATGCGTATGCTTGACAAAAGTATTCACATACGCCAATGCGTTATATTCCTAGTAGCTGTTATTAACTGGGAGTCAAATATGTGTTTTGGTGGCGCAAGATACAAAATAGGTAGGTGTCGCACCACGCCAAAGAATCCACGGAGGCTCAAGACTGCGCTTTCAGCATGTAGCTTGCTTGCATTAATGTATGAAAGTTTGCTAGAATAATGTTTAATCTGTAAAATTTCGGTATGAACTGGCAGTTAAGATATGTCCGTAAAGCAAACTTACGAAGTCCTGTAATTACTAGCTGTTGGAATAAAGCTGGCAACAACATGAGGATAATCAGTGCAGAAGAAGATTCGTATTTTAATATAGCAAAAAACGAGACTCTCAGATTACGTACGCCTCGTTTGTCAAGTGACCACTGTACATAGTCCTATTTTTACTCGTCCTAGGCCGATGATGGCTTAAAGGTTTAATTCGCAAGTAAGCGTGTTGCATACAGGTATTACTCTTTTTTCTCAAAAGTAATCTTAATTAAATAACTAATAATGGCGAATCCCCAGGGCTTTTTCCCGGGGAGCAGAGGTACAGTTCTAGTAATTAAGAGGCTCCTACTACTGGGCAGACACCCTAGCCATGGTCTTGGCTGTACGTAGAAGATCGCCGTCCTTTGTAAAACAGGAAAGAAAACTGTAAATCCTACTGCTAGATAGAAAAATTCTATTGAAAAATATTGTGACTGCAACAATTTTTTCGGCTAAGCTATTAGTTGACGTTTTCAGTGACAGTATCTACATTTCTAAACAGGACACTTCCTCAGCATTTATGAAAAGGCCTTCAGTAATTTTTTGCATTTGTTTTTTTGTTCGAAAAAAAAATGTTGAGCCAAAAGCTAGTTGTTAAGCCCGCTAGTCAACTATACATGACGCTCATTTACGTTGCAAGATCGTATTGTTCACGATGGTTAACGTATGTCGTCTGTTTAAGGCAATTTCGCTTAGCTTTTATTTGATGCGGAAACAATTAAAACCTAGGGCCTAGGAGCACCCTATATCGAAGAAATCATAGCTCTGAATTTCGACCGAAGGACTGGCGCTGAATCGGAAAATACAACAGAAAATAATACGGAGAAAAAACAGAAATTCAACAGCAAATTGCATTTTTTATTCCACTCTGATTGTGCTCAGCATTGATGTGACTTTGATCGAATACGACGCAGGCAGAAAACGTATGAAACGTGCATATGGTGAGTGACGTCGTGCGGTTGACTACCGCTATAGGTAGTCATAAATCTGGAAATGAATGTTACATATTTAGTCTGCCATTCCAGCTACGGTTTTTATCTTTATAAACTTTAAAGTAATTAATCTAAATTTGCATCCAATGAATAGCCTGAGTATCAGACGATCGATTGTGATCATATACATCATCCTTTGTAAGCGTTCTATCGATCTGCTACCCTGCAAGAGGTTTAGCTCCGCGGTTCGCACGACTCTAGACGACTCCTTAGGGTCTACTGATTGAGCTGATGTTTTTGTGAGCCGCTAGGACTTTATCCGTGGAGGTACATGTGCGTGTATTATGTCACTAGCTTGCGTAAATTGAATAGGGCCGATTGAGTACTTAAGGGCTGAGCTCTTCTAGGACATTGTGTTCGCTGAAACAATGTTTCGCCACGGAAAATGACTCTCTCCGAAAGTCGTAGACAATTCACCTATATTATATAGGTCAAGCAACAAGGGACCGTTGGAAGAATAGAGGATGGAATTTCTTTAGGTGTCCGAGGACGCGGGAAGATGTGCCAGCGAAATTGAATATTTACTGTTTCCTGCTCGATCATGCGGGTCTGGGTCAGTTACTAACGCAGTCCAACCTGTAGTATGAGCGATTCTGCTCCTCTTTATGACCATGAAAAATACCCTAGCAATAACGTTGACGCCTCATAACTAAATGAAACGGCGCTCTGTCATCAAAAAGTAAAGGGTCTGTAACGGAGGAGTATAAATTCCACCAACTATACACAAATGGGTTTTTCGAAATGTGGTTTAAGAATGAAGTCTATTTGAATAGGTTCGTCCCAACTAATGAGTAGGTGACTACTATTTTTGCAGTATGTGACCATTTAGAATAGTCTAGTTCAACAATGTAGAACAATCAGTGTGACAAGAGCAAGGATTGGCAGAAGTTAGTTAGTTGTTACTGGGGCTGCATTAAGTTCCAAAAGCCTACTCATATATCTCTATACTCACCGCAAGCGTAGGAAGACTATTGATTGTCTAACACGGTGATTTTCTATTTTTACTAATCGGCCTGTTACAGCTACGGTGTTATCGAGTCTCGAAGGATTGGCTTTCCACATAGATGGCCAACTTGCATCGTTTAATTAAAATATCATTGGAATATAATTCAGTTCCAAATAAAAAGTAAAGTTACGATGAATATTGCATTCATTGACAAATTTTTTAATAGAACTGGTGTAGAAAACTTCAAGTTAGATTAATATCGATAATGAGTGACGTTGTTTTCTACGATGTCGTTAAACGTCCTGCGAGGTTATTTCGGCGAAAACCCCAAAGCGACACAGCATTATAGCCGTCTGATGATTGTTGGTCGGAAAGAGTCTCAAAGCTAGAGGATACGATTTTACTTTAACGCAACGTTTAGCGGGTATACACATCTTCACGTAGCTATGTTAATTGTGTTAAATTTGGTTTGTAGGACCGCCTATTGCGGAAAACGTTACGTTTGCGGTGAAACGCAGGGACTGTAAAAATGACTCCAAATTTCACTGTTATGTAGGAAAATGGCCTGTTTCTGATATGAGAATGTCGCTAATTCGACTGGCTAACAGAGCCTCAGCTGTGGTAGGACCCGAAGCTTTATGCCCATCTCGCAGTTTGCATCGTTTAAGGTATTTTGATTGAATTGTTTTTTTCGTTCTTAACGAAAAAAGACTTGAGTTGTCTTGTGTTTAAACACTCGTAATTACGACTGAGCAAGTTATACGCGTATGTTGAATAGATATTGAGGAAAACTAATTATTTATATTATAATTAATACTAGAGCATTGCGCTACGAATGTTGAAGATCATTTCGGTCAGCAGCGCATCGCCGTTGGCCTTGTGCAGAATTGATTTGGCTTGTGAAATTGAGTGGTCGGTGATTATTAGATATAAAGCATAGAAATAGTTGCAATGATGAATAGTAGTAATTATAAGTGCCATATTTATCAATCTACCGTACACGAACGATTCGATAGCGCTCCCGTCGACGGCCCATGATGACGTCAGTTTTCATATGCATATTCCGTAAACTTACGAGATTAATGGGTGCGTGAATGGGCTGTTCAGGAACTGAACTGGGTCTTCCAGTTCACCTACCTGCTGTAACTGTAGGCCGATTTCTACCGACTCGTGATCATCGATAAATGGCTTAGGCATGGCATTACTTGGCTTTTAACGAGCTTCTCCACGGCCGAGGCTCTGCTTCGTATCCGCTCAGCATTTGCCTTGAGCGAGACCACGTAGCAGATATTCTGCATTAACGAGCTCGGCTTTAACAAGCGGCCTGAGCGTAGAGTTAACATGGCATCACCTCTCTTGCTACAACCTACGGTACAGCAGCTGTGACACATACTGCTCTCTATACCAAAAAAAAAAACTATGCAGAAGGTGAAAGAATGAACAAAGCGATGAATAGAAGACGTTACTATGTAATATATTCGATGTACGGCTTCCGTACTAGCGGCCAGATAGGGTGTTAAGTCGGAAATTGCCCGGTGTTCTAGGCGCTCAAGGATCAGTCTGAAAAATACATTATGATAGATCTAACTATTCAGTAGCCAAAACATCCTTATTCCGGATAACCGCGTGGTTAGATATGGTCAGCGTAGGCATAATTACACTTCCTGTGTTTGGGGTCAACTTTGAGAGGGTGACCATTGGAAAAGTATTGACGCTGATGAATTTCAGTTGGAGTAGGCGACGAAGGTCACTGTGTGGCTGAATAACACGTGAGAAATGTATGTCATAACAAATAACACGCTTCTACCATGAGGTAGGCTATAACAGGCTTGCATTTCATACATGTTTCATAAGGTTTATCAAATGTTCATGCGACTAGGGTCTGTCGAAGCTCGTGTCGAACGTTTTATAATACAGAAATTTCGTACATGAGCGTCTCGCGATATGTTTATGATTTTTGAAAGTACCAAATATTTCGACGTGTACGTCCTATAGTGACGTAAAGCATTGCTTCAAGTAGTTGATTGGCGAGCAAAGCGAGAAAATTCAAGATGGCCTGTTACAAAGATTTTCCAAATAGGTCGCGCGCTGAAAAAGTGAACATGTACCTGAGGTCAGGCGGACGGTTTCTAGGTTAATTCGGTTGTCCGATCTCAAAAATCCATATCATTGTCTCGATAACTGCTTATTAACAAGATTAACTTTACTCGTGATTAAAGAACTGCAATAGTTTGTGTGTACAAAACTTTGAGAGGCCGTACTCGAACCAAATGGAAGCTCGCAGTATCTGTTCTGTTACTGGTCATCCAAAAATCGAATGGCGAAGCTTAAATCATTCAAAATTCAAATAAATGAGAGCCCCGCATCTAGACCCGAAGCTCCCTTTTTCTTACCAGGTTTGGGAGCTCCCGAAGAGAAATAACAGGAAATTTAATTTGTACTGGCTGTACAGTCATCTCTTGTAGAAGATTAATTCGCCTTAACAACCCAAAAGTATATCTACTTAAAAGTGTATAGCGCTTTTTACGTTGTCAGCTTTAGTTCGTCAGCTTAATGGAGGAAAATTTTATTTTTCGAAGGTAAGTAAGTAATGTTAGGAATAAGACTGGTATCTGTAATTATTACTACCATTCTAAACCTGAAGTACATTTAGTCGTGATTGACGTTGAAAACTAGGAAATGATACTTATAAAAATTATAATCATCATAATATTTTTCTCGTATAGTTAATAAAAAAAAATAATACTTATTATCGGATTATTGGTCCACCTTATTAGTGTTTCAAAAATCGATTATAAGATAAGGTTACAGGCATTCGAAGAGATAATTTTTCATGATCTCTTTCATTTTCAACGAATCCTCTATTGCTTAGTCAAATACATTTCTGCTATTCCATCAAGTTCCACTACAGTGTGTGACATACCGAATATCAGTCGGAGCACGCATTGGTCCTTCATGAAGGATCACGTTTATATTTTAAAATTGCAGGTGACAGAGCGTATTCAACTTCAACATCAATAAGAGCCAGGCAACATGGAATACTATGCATAGACGACTAGCCCATCCGACCATCTACATATGTGGTTAGTACTATTTTTGCACAATGGAAAAGAATAGAATATTTGAGGGTTGTTGAGAGTCCTGCGCCCAGGTGATCGCCGCGAAGCTACAGCAAAATACTACATGTATAATACTCGATGATATTACGAATGTTGTTATTTTTGTAGTCCTTCGATCGAATAACACTTTTAAAAAAATCCTCCGTTCCGTACGAACTGATTAGAACCACAATAAATATATACAAATAAATAAGTTTCATTTATTTGTATGATACGTTTGACACGATGCTGTGATGATAGACTCTTAACTTCTCGTTTCTAAACGTCTAGCACATGTTCTATACATACGATACTCTTGTATCAGAATAATGGTCATGTGAACATCCAATGTTTTATTTTAAAAATTTATATTTAACCGAAGTTGTGATCGTCAGTGTCTTTGAACTAATTTATAGCTACTGAAGCTGTTTTCAGAGGTGAACCCTGATCAATGCTCTTATATAGATTCCTATGAGGTAGGACGATCTACAAACGCTGATCATCTTCGGAGGCCTACTCCACATCCAGTGTAAATCTGCAATAATTAGTAGCACGAGAGAGGGGCAAAGGTTCCGTTAACGTTTGAGCCAACTTGGCGCGAGATTCACCATCCTTGACGGCCCCCGGTAGTACTGTTCCAGCAGAAAGCGTAGCCAATCATATATCTTGTAATGTTGCTGTTACTGCAGCTGATAGTGCCACTGAGGAAACGGCAAAGCCGTATCCGCTGCTTCAGTTGCTTCACTATCTATTGAGGTTGATATCGAGCGCATGCGGCCCCAAAGCAAGTGCAGCTGTTGCTACTATCGTTCCTCATAACTGGGTTGCTACCTGTTTCTCAGTGGATTATCACGCATGATCACGGTTATGGCCCGCTTATCCACGGGGTTGCTTACGGTACGAGCGTGCGAACACCGATCGGCTAGCTAACAAGCCGTCAACCTGATAAGCAGGCACACAAAAGCCTCGCCATCACTGTCAAAAAGCCGTATTCATGCGCGACCGTTAACAACGAACAACGACAGCAGCAGTGGCGGCAACGGAGAAAATAACACGTCGATGCTTTCTTGCGGTTATTGCTGTTCTTTCAAGCGATAATGATCTGCAGTGCGACAACGATAGCATCATGTACTTTCCCTAGATTTTCTCCCCTCCACTTTTCTGTGATGAGGATGGGAAAACTGTGGCTTTTCTCGACCCTCTCGAGCGGCCTGCCTGCACATGGAGGCAATCCATAGAAGTGCTGTACAAGGGGCAAGGCACAAAGGAGAACGTATAAAACACGGCGATAAATCGGATCAGTTTCTCTGTTGCCAACAAATGCCGCCCTACTCAACCCCCAATGTTGTCGGCGGCTACCCTAACGACCCTCACTATGTCGCTGGTGACGTCGTTCGAGCAACAGTATATAAGCAGTGCGAAATGAGTGACCTGACAGATACAAAAAGTATATCGTCCCATTAATCAGCTCTATGCTTGTTTATCCCATTGTTACAATCCGTTCTATAGAGAAAACAAAGGCACCATTTCGAACTAAGTCGCCACTTTCGAAAAAGACATTCAAGTGCAACATAAGCAGAGGATCAGTGAAGACGTCAGGAAGAAATGCGAACTTTCGCTAGCACCGCATTGCTTGGGGTGATTGCCTTAGTGGCTGTGTCGTCAGTGGCGGTCGCCGACGATTGGTCTGGAAACGATTTCGACGGAGGCGGCCACGGGGTCTGAGTTGGGGACGGAGGAGGCAAAGGTTGGGCGCTTAAAGGCAGCGGTGCTAGCTGGACCCGAGGCGGTGGGTAGAGGGTATGCAAAAGACAGAAAATACGGAAGCGGTGGAAAATCGTATATTATCACAGAGGTCAAGGGCGAATTCGGTGCAGAAGGCTGGTTAAGCGGTGGTAACGGCTGGAAAGGAGGTTTCGAAGGAGGCAACTCATGTTGTGGAAGTAGCGAGAACACCTACATTATCAAGAGCATCAGCGGTGACGGAAGTGAAGATGGAGGCGGGTGGTCTAACGGCGACGAAGGATTCGGATGTAGTGGACATCGTGACGCAGGCGAATGGTGTTGAAAATATGAGGCCAGTCTCTAAATGGCGGAACGCGATCTACAGTCAACCTGTAGCTTGTGCTTAAGCTGATTCGTATGCAAGATGCAGGAAATGTTCTAGGCCGGTGGTGAATTTCTGGGAAACAGTTCAGTTGAAACCGTTACTCGTAATGGCAGTTGTTAATTACTGTGCTAACATATGGCCCCGAGTAAAAGCTTGCTCAGTGCTAAAACCTGCACCGTAAAAAAAGAAACCAGTAACTAGACTGTAAAACGGATGAATTAAGACTATGTGGGCTATTATTGCTGATGTTTTAATTGTAGATTGTATGTGTTTATTGACATTCACTACTGCGTTGTTAAACTATTAACAGTTCGGTCGCTTTCATTACTGCATATTCCGGTACACTGCTGAAAAGATTAGATATGTTACAAGTCTGTTTGTAACTACAGTATTTACACCTACATCCATTTTCTAAAATGTAGTAAGCACGTTACGGGGAAGATGATGAGATCTTTACTGGATGAAGGAAAGCGTCGATTCTGCTAAGTATTTCACCTACCAAAAAAATCAGCCAAAGCAGAGCCTCTGGGTTGGCAAGATCTTTTTGTCAGCTACATTGAGAAATCTTCACGAACACGAATCAACCGCCCGCCGATTGATGAATGTTTCTACCTAATGAGAATTTTGTTCATTTTGCGGGAGAAGATTTACTTGCAAAGTCGAATATTATCTCTTCGTTTCAGAGAATATAACAGGCCTTGGGCATGCGAATTATTGACAGATCTGAGTCGTCCAGCAGCATTTCTAGTGTCCTTTCGGAAAACCTGTAAATAGTAGCACCTAGTGCCATATGATGTATTAGTCTAAATTATGAAAGCGTTATCTGCAGCGACACAAGCCGATTAGCTGGATCTTTATTTGTAACACATTCTTCGTGACAACAACTTCTTGAGATTTTCTGGGTAGAGGGAAGTTGCCGGTGTCTTTGACAAGCTTTGCAGACCAAGGAACCGAGTTGCAATAAGACAAATACCAGGCAAAACCAATACCAACCGTCAGGGTCAGGGCTGACATTACACTGGGTGCTACTGGGTTTTGGCTTTGCGCATCAAAAGGCCCATGAAATCGCCTTTTGAAAAAACTCCTCAATTTAACATGGAGATAATTATTCGGGCTATTATTTCGGGCTACAGCTAAATTATGAGCTTTCGACTTTAATCTACTTGCATCGTCGAAGCCTCATGACGTTTGCTTTTGTATTTTTTTCGTTTTCCGTATTTTCTGATAGGGTGTGGAGTTTAACTTTCTTGAGATTACACAGAAATTGTCGCTATACAATTAAAGTAGCGTATTGATCTTAGGTTTCCGTTTTATGGCTACCTTATTGGTGGCAACTTCCCGTACATTCCCAATCAGCCTTACTACATTTGCTTATATTTTATTTTGGTTTATTGACACGCTAAAATACCATTCTTTACTGACAGATTCTCCTGACATGCAGCTTTGTGCATTATTGATACAATCCAGCAGATCTCGGAGTGCATTGTTGGGTGATATATTATGTGAAAATTTGCCCAGCGACCATTAGCGACAGACAGGGTACACGCTTTTGCGTTACTATGGGATCGGTAAGTAGGAACGGTATAATTTCGAAATTAATCCCTATATGATCCACAATTTGCCGTAATGCACAATGCGTTACGATTGGTTATAGGAAAAAAAAATTTAGATTTATCCAACATTCTGCATATGAAAACCTCGTGCAGTGTGGATGAAAGTTAGATATAGTTATTAGTAAATCGGTTACATGACAGTTTTTTCCTGCATCTTACTTGAAGTTTACTCTTTGGTAAACATTTCTGTCAGCTTTGGGTTTCCTCTTGCTCTATTGGTAAATCTTTACATGGTTAGTGGGCGGCAGCCGTTTAAGATGATAAGTGGCTCAATGGAGACGAAGCGACAGTGCGGGTAGTCCAGATTCCTTTATTAATAGCCGTACTAACGACTTTTGTAACTTTTAGTCTAGCAGTTTAACCTTCTGGAGGGATTTTCATTAACCGGATCCGCGGCTAGGAGTGCGTCGCAGTTACATAAGTTTCTCAGTGCTCAGCCCACTTAAGCCGTAAGGTGCGCGCTCATGTTCGTGGCCACATACCCACCACATGTGTGTCTCTGTCACTTGTAGAGTTGATAGCTATTATGTTGTTTTTTTCTCATCTAAAACACATTTCTGCTATTTCCGCTAGTTTTTGGGCTACTATACATTTTAGTTTATAGGTTTTATATTATCTGCGTCTAAGTTTTGGGTTACTTTGCTGCTTTCGTATTTATCGCTTCCTCCCTGCATTAAAAGGATTTGTAGCTTGCGTACGCATTTATCAGCACAGAGGTTTTTGTTTGTGCCAATTATCTCCGTAAATACTCTATGCGGATGCTTAAATTCAAAAAATCGTTTTTCTTCCTGTATGACCATCTCCGCATTTCTCATTTTTTAACCGCCTCGTAGAATCTTCGTAGAGATAGCTTATTATTTCCGAGACTCGTCCTTCAGGCTCCGTAACTTCATCCAGTTCTCGTGAAAGTGAAGGTTCTGTCTGCGCCGTAACAAAAACTATAGTTTTATTCGGCCGATGCTCCGTAAGCTCCTATAACCAAGCCAGTTCAGTAGCCCGAAAGCTCAGGGGAAGAAACGTAGACACTGCGAGAATCGCTATGACGATGACTGTCGTCAAGTTTATGCAGCCCTTCATTCCTCATATGACTGGAATATAACAGGCAGTCAGCAATTGTCGTATATCTTTACGCCGGTGATGTCTAACAATTTATCGGCTACAATTTCCACCTCTTGACAGGCCGTGTATAATGTTGATGTATTTCGTAATGTATGAAGAACATGAGATCTGATCTCTGAGACCTTTCTCAATTGAAACGAACCATTTGCTTGACACTGCCGAAAATGACTGCTTTAGAGCCACTCGCTATATTGTAGTCTTTGGACCATTAAAGGTAACGAAATGAGACTGTGCAGTGGACGTCCACATCCGTCGATAGGTGCACGTTATTGGCCTATGGCCCGAGCAATTTCAACGCTGGTACTAGTTACTTAGTGCATCTTCTTCTTGGCTCACTTCTACACTGTTCGACTCGAAGTTGCTGATCTAAGTTCTGAAGCGCATGCTTGCAATGCTGCATCTTGAACAAATAGAGTGTTTCTACTCTTGTAAGTTAAATGTTAATTTTTGCCTGAAGCCAGTCGTTCAGATAGATTGTTTATTATCTGACCAATATAGTTTGCTTAAAAAAAAACGCAGTAGTTAATTTGCCATTGCGCTGTAACCTTACCGAATTATTGAAAGTCACAATTGATACAGACTATTTATCGAATACTTCTAAGAAAGACGACCTACTAACAGTTCTATTCTACGCTAGGCCGAAAACAACTCATTTGATAATTGTGAAGTTCAGCCCAGTTACGGTCCTAGCAGGGTTTCTTATTGTGGTGTGTATTGTTATCGGAGATTTCGAGAGCGATTACGACGGCTGAAAGACACTGGATAAGAGTTTGGAGATCGTGAGACCAATTCTAAAGGTTCGACTATGGAGAAGGCTTGACGTCCATTAAAAAGGCGGCCAGCCTTTGCCGTGGAAGATAACGCGATGGTGTATATGGCGCTAGAAACACGACAAAAGCTGTCGTTTATATGTTGAATATAATAGAAGATTTAAGTTTTACTTCTTCGAAAAGGAAATTGAGGTTCGTGAGGGACATGTAAGTATTACCCGATCGCATGTCAAACGTTAATAAATGTTAAGGAAGCAAATAATACACATTTACTATGCTAAGCATTGCCAACACATGAGTTGTACGGCGATTGATGGATGATTCTTTTCTCCTGTGGTCTGTAGCGGACGCGTGACATCTGCCGATAGGCAACATTTAAGCGGGCACCTTGAATTAACCCACTGTCGTAAGAATACGCTTATAGTAGTAGCCCAATATGTCGTGACTAGATAATGGCAATTTTCACCATGTGTGATTACCCGCAGGCAAATGATCCTTGTCTGTACAAAACGATGACCTTGTCCTTAGGTGACGCATGGCAGACGTTTTTCTAGGAGAAACAGCACACATCTGGTGCTCCATGGCGTTCCGTCGAATTAGCGAATAGTTTCGAGGCGGCCCGCATATGAAAGTAAGTTGATGAGCAATTTAGTACCATGTTATCGTGAATTAAATGTCCCGACAGCGGTTTCGGTCATAGAGTTGAGCAAAGCAGCGGTGTGACATACTAGGGCCGAAGTTCTGGGAATAGATAAAATCAGATTAAAAAAGTGCGTGGTATCACGTTTTGTTTTTGCTGTCCTAAAACCGCTATTGAATATTTGATAAGCTAAGTATTAATAACCTGTTTCACGTAATAGACACGCAGCTAAATTGAGTTGGATACACGACAATTCATACTAGCCGTACTTTCATTGACGTCATTTGCCGCGCTGGGCGTCATTAAACAACAGTTCCTTTTCTATTCCTAACGAAAGTTAGTTAGACAATACTTTGTGATGTTAATTAGAGTTTTAAGTTAGCAGAAATATCGTATATAAGCGCACGACAATCGTACGCGGGGGCATTAACAATTCTCTACGTGTTGCGTCTAGGCAAATTTGGAAGTGCTGCTGTCATGAGCCACAGCTTATAATCAGGAATATGATGAGTGGTCCTGCTTTGTAAGAGGTTGTGCAGGATGGGGGGCATTGAAAGTTGGCATGGAGGCAGCGGTGGCCACGGTATTGGCGAAGCTGGAAAAACCTTTATTATTATGACAAGAAAGGATGAGGCGGCAATTATGGAGTGGCCACAGAGCTGGATTTAAGGCACGTGGAAGTTAGGTGATTATAGAGTGGCCACATAGTCGGGCTTAAAGCACGTTGAAGTTGTTATTACTATAAGAGAGAAAGTTGTTTCAGGCCATTTGCTTGGGCAGTCTAATATTTCATAGAAAATGACAATAGCTGAATTAGGCACGTCATTTTTTAATACGTACTATTTCGAACTACAAACTTATATCATAATATTTTCGGGAGCTGGTAGGGAAACCTATTTCCTTTTATCTCGCTTTCACCACCCCTCTTAACAATAACGCCGGACGTTATTATACACAAGGTGAAAAAACGTAAGTACGTGCGAAATCGACATGAATCACAGTACATTCAATTCAATAAATAACAAAACTATTGCATTTATTTATAACGTTTTCGTTAGCCTGCTCTGTATCCGGTACAAGAGGGCTTATGTACGGGATTGACGGACCTAAACTTTATTTCATGAGACTGGTGACGTGGGGGCAACGAAAGTGCTTGCATCCGACTCACAATTCTTCATATGAATTTCTTCAACAGTTGACATAAACAGACGGTAAAGACTCAAAAGTGTGTCGAAATCATCTGGAATCTAGATAAAACAAGAAAAGACTATTTTAGAAGAACAAGTGCACAAAAAGCCGATGTGATGTATCTAACAATTAGATAATTGTCACTTACCAAAGTAGTAGGTTAAAATTGTGCCTTAAAGTTTAATGGGAATTTAGAATAAGTTGGAGTTGTTGGCCCAAGATAAAATTACTTTCTACCCGTGTTGGACATCCAATAATTAATGCAATTGAAGACCCAGGCTAACCAATATCCCTTGATCGAATGCCATTTAACAGAGACTACCTTTTCGGCTATAATTTTGTCGACTATTGACTCCTCGGACTCCTCATAAAAATCTGCCATTAAATATTGGGGCTCGAAGCCAAGCGGCAGGTCTTCGCTAGCGATTTCTGCCTGAATTCCCTCGTAATAAGGAGCTGTCCGATAGCGTACAAGGCTACGCCAGCACTCTAATCCGTAGATAATCCGAGAAGGTCGTTGAAGGAAGAGTATGGCGGTTACACCAGGGGCAATAATTCGACCCCGATCACAGGCTTCATTGCTGATTACAACAAATACGGCGCATCTACCTACATTTGACACGCGAACCTGCAAGAATACGTTTTTGTGGAACGTAACAATTATTTGCTTGCTATAGTCTTACTTATATGTACAATACGGATCAGTATAATAATGATTATTATTGAGATATAGCAAATCATCTAATTGATTACCAATAATTACTATTAATAATTATTTCTTAAGAAATCGATAAGAAAACTTGTTAACTGCTAGAAATAAGCAACCAGTTACTTTTCCATCGGGGGGCAATTGATATACACGTGAAGTGGCATTCGCCGAAGCAGAGTCCCAAATCAGAAACGGTTTCTCAGGCGGTAGAATTGCATAGCGGAATCCATATGGGAAAGCTCTTGGTCCATCCTTGCGTCGATAAAAAATCAACCGCCCAACAGCCAACCTGGGCGGTCTAGAGATGCGCAGCACGACTTTAGTTGGGTCATCTCGTTCTTTTGTGATCTGCAGAACTCAACAGAATAATTTTATACAGAACAGTCGGATAGTGAGTACAATTTAAACTATTTCTTCAATCATCTATTCATGATCTAGTGATAGCTATTATTAACTATATCTCTCGCCGGGTGCCACTTAAGACGGTTACGAAACAAATACGAGTCACCCGTGATAAAAATATATTCGCGTTATTTTCGAATAGGAAACACACTTGAGTCGAAACAATCTTAGCGAATGCCCTTGCCGACACCACCGATGCAAATAGCAGCGCCGAGGTGAGATACGAGCTTAATTATTGCAAATAAATATAGGTAGATGATAACCTGAACAAAGTCCGAGATTCGATGGCAGGCGGAAATCCTAAGGACGTCTTTCCACGACGAAGGCTTCCTTTGATCACGTTCGTCCATGTGGAACATTGTAAATATGAGCTCCTTTTCCGCGAGCCATACCACACAATCTATATCTGGCCTGAGATCTGCGCCGGTAGGCGCGAGCTTAACAGGGCACGATGTTATGGTTTGTTCGATTCGTGTTGGAGATAGTAACGTTACACTAAACGTCGCTATGACAGGTTTTGTCTGATTGTAACGAATGTAACCTCTACGTACTTCGACTGGTGCCTCTTCGTGCTTACCGACCTTCACCTCCTGCGTATAGATTAGCCCACCGAAATCATCTTTTAGAGACACCTCAATCGGGAACGATTCGTCATTTCTGACAACTAAAATTAGCACAGGAGTATTTTTTGCTTCTTCATAACGAAGAGAGATCTGAGGAAAGCGAGTCTCGATACGCGTTTTTAATGAGATCACTTTATTAGCTTCGTTCAGTATGCCAAGTTTGAAAGTAGAGTCACCTTCGTTGGGCGTTATCGTTAACGTTAGATAATCGCAGTGCGGCATCAGAGTTGCATATTTCGATGCCATTATAGATGAATGCAGCTGTAATCTCACCGGTTGTGTGAACGGAACCAAGGACTTAATCCTTATTTCGCTTGGAATTCCCGGGGGAGCCACAATTAGATCAGGAAGTTTCAGAAGAGGAAGTATGCATAACGCAGTCATTTTTAATATTAATCCGGAGCAAAACTCTAGCTCAACTCTGACCTCTCCTCGTGCATGTAAAGGGGCAGTAATTGTGATCTGCAGTTCACGTTCATTTTGGTCCTGCAAGGTGACCGTACACAGCTCAATTGGTTGCCTGTTCAGAAACGACCTAACAGTATCTGGCTTAGCGTCCAAACTAGGATTGATAGCAAGGTTAAATTGTGTCGCGAGGCCTGGGACGATGTTGCCGAGGAAATATGGTAAGTCTATGTTGTAAGCCGGAAGCTGCGCCTTCACCTGAAAAAGCAAAACATTTTTAGCCTGGATACATAAGATAACACAAAGCCTTCAATAGTAGCTACTTAATTATCAGTAACAACTCGTCTATTTGATCAGTTCCATACTTGAGATCGTCTCAAGCTGGCAGTTGATTTAATATCACTTGTACACTCTTATTTGATTTATTCGGCTTGAAAGTTATTTTTGAATTAACCCAGTTCTGCTCCCATATTCTTTAGCTTGCTGCACTTAGACAAAGTAGAATCTAGCTATTAAAAAATAGGAGTTCTGAAAAACCATCCATGCATGACTGTGTATTTCGTATATCTGCATACTCACGCTGTGTTTGTCCTTATCTTTTTTGTTCTTTGATGCCCCCGAAACGTAGGCCTTCGCTTTCAGCCTTGCAGGAAATGTTCGTAAAGCGTGGTTGGAACAGTATTCTTTCTGTTGCACGTCGCCGTCAACAAAAGATATCTTTTGCACAGAATGAAATATCTCCGTTGAATTGAGTTGTACTGGTAAATGATATGATTCGCCGAAATAGTTTGAGTGAGTTAAATTGTGAGCGCTATCTAAGTTACCAATAACTTTTCGATTCAGTTTTCTCCCGTTGACAATTTCCAATTTGTCCTCAATTGATGCTGACGAAATCAATGAAGGGTTCTCCGAAATGGCTGTCGATGTTTTATTTGAAATGCTGAGGCCCGAAGTACTTTCTTCTGTTACTAGATGGCCCGTTGACGATTTGAAAACATCTGTTCCAGTCAAATGGTGAAGTCTTTCACCACAAAACTGGGGCAGGGCGTATTTTGGCGACAATTGAGATTCTTCAGACCTAAAATTGTCCTATAGAAAAAAAGACAATATTTTAAAAATTTAGGGCTTAAGTAACTACTGCTGGCGTTGAAACAAAAACGCCTGTGGCATTTTTTTGGTGGAGCCGCTAAACACCAGAGGTTTCTGGTTCTGGTGCCAAAAACCATAAAACCGGAATTGAACGATTTTTAATTCAACAGTCATTTGTTATAGAACTGCTCCCTTGTTATGCACTGCGTGTCCATGTTTATCATCTGTAAGTATGCAATCGCTTACACTCATGTGTTATATGTTTTTCAAAATTACCTAACCTGATATCGTGTTCAATGCAGGGGTTTTCTTTACTATTCGAGAAGTGTGCTTGGTCATTAATGTGTGATGTTTGATTACATAAAAGTATCCAATATGTGAACCCGACTATATAAAATCACTTTAGCAATGCGTTGGGCCTTAATTAATTTGTTTTAATTAGAAAAATATTAGATTATAAAGGCCACACTTGATATAGATTGGCGGTCTAATCCCGATGTAACCTTTTCAGAGTTGGGGGGGGGGGGGGGGCGTTGAAATTTTTAGAACTTATACTCTTGCAATGCGCAATGACCGCAAAGAACTAACCTTGAACATACAACATTGAGAGCAATAATAATCAAACGTAAGAGCATGTTAACCTTGATCAATCTGAGATCAAACCCGGGACGTCGTAGCAGTGGGTCTAGCATATTGTCCATCTTGCTAGTCCGACGCTCATCATTCATAGTAGTCATACGGCAAAGTAACGCAAAGTTACGTTTATTCAGAACGACTAACTTTGAAAATATATAACTACGTGAAACCTAATTCTGGAGGGAATTTAAATGCCTCGGTACAAGTGGACGGTTTGATGACTAGAGCTTTCAGTGGGCTGTTTCGGATGGTCAAAGCCTGCGAAAAAAAGGTCAGGCTCGAGGACACTCCCCACTCTAAAAGTGCTACAAAGAACTGTAAAAATAGAAGGCGCTACCGATCGAAACTTCTTTATAGCATCTGCTATAATTTCTTCTACTGCGAGGGTTGTATTAAGCGAAGTAGTTAACGGTTCAATAGCGTTATTCCTTGCGGCACACATATTCACTACACGTTCGTTTTTAATAAACCTAGTATCGATTAGGTCCAAGTTAAGCTATGTTTTTACTTTACACTACAGAAGTTGTTTAAATTGCGCATAGTATCACACGCATGCTGATTGCCATCGGTTCGGGGCAACTCGGCGCCAGCTGTGGCCAGCGCGTGTTCACGTCTTATGTCAGGTGCACGTGAATGCGTGCATGAATCAATACATCGTGCTTGCCTTGACCATGTTGAAGGTATTGTTGTGCCTACCTTAATTCTGACGTCGTTTCAGCTAGAACTTAACTTGTCTATTTGTTCCTACCGAAATAGAACCCATTAATCACACAGTAGATGTTTCGTGTGCTTGCAGCTTGGTACAGAAGCGAAAAACCTATCAAACTGCCGCCAACAATATATCATACGTCTTCAGAGAGGCGCTACCCGAGTAGGACGACAAGGCGAAAATCCTGATTACTACACGATATTGTTGTTGTTATGGGCAGACACAGAAAAACATGCGTTCTTTATACGATGTAACAGTATCTTATATTGACATGTCAACCTGGGGAATTACATTGGTCTTATGAGCTCGTACGATGACGAGAAGAAAAAGAACGCAACAGGAAGACACTTCCATATGACTGTTTTTATGAGCTATCTTGTGTGGACATCTAATACAACACTCTGCTTGCGTACCGATATTCTCGTACATGTACATTTTTACCCGAAGCAGAAAGTGGCTGCTGCATGGTGAGGGGACGATCTGGAATGGTGGTCGTATAGCGGCGATGTTGAGATGTCAAAAAAAGGAAAGATTCTTGCAAATTGTAAAAACAGCGCGTTTTTATGGATTTAAACACAACTGGTGGCCCAGCCCATTCACGCCAATACTATTTTACTGATTATAAAGTTCTAATATTCAAATGATATATAATAGCGAGATATAATTTGTTGATAAAAACAATTGTTTACTAAACAATTGGTGTTGTTCAGCGTTGGGATTCCTTTCAATGTTTCCTCCCTATCTCAATGGAAGAGTATTTTTTTAACGATGCATAGGTAAGATTATTTTAAATACGACTAAGTTGTTATTAATGCAAACTAATTACTTTTGCTTTCGTAATTTGCGGCATACAAGGCATACATTGTATG
This sequence comes from Varroa jacobsoni, assembly GCF_002532875.2. NCBI lineage: Eukaryota > Metazoa > Arthropoda > Arachnida > Mesostigmata > Varroidae > Varroa > Varroa jacobsoni. Next base: position 154,054 of record NW_019213663.1, read on the forward strand.
ATTTCCTCGGTAACAGTTTTTAGTCGTACATTTTCCTAGGATAGAACAGTTGTTCTGCTAACGGACCTAAAGCGTTTACATGACGTTATTGCGGTAGTTGTTCTTAAATGTCTGTTGAAATTGGTATTCTCTAATATAACGTTGTTACGAGGTCATGTTTGGTACTGCTATGGCCGAAGTGCGTTAGGGAGCACTTCGCAGTGGAACACTGAAGATCCAAAAAAGTCGTCATCCTAAAAAAAACTTAGTTGACCGATTTTTTTTGGCTAGTTTGGTTTCACGTCATTTGTTTTGATTCTTTTGTTTGCACACCCATTATAAGATCAGTGTATATATATACACACTAGATATTACACATATCTGTCTATTTGGGTATAAGGGAAAATATGCACTTATTTTGGTGGAATTGCTTGTAGATTTAAAATAAACTACAGTTTCATAGTAAGGTAGAGGCATTTTTAAATAAGGAAGAACAATAAGAAAAACGTCTATGATTCATTTGTATTTTTCTATTAATGTACTGTCGGATCAGCTAGCATCTTTCCCCTGTATATGGAAATCTCTTTTTGTGCTGTAGGGAAGAGCTTTGCCTTACGCGTGCGGGTGTAAAACATTTGTATAACTACCTAAATAGCCTGATTATACAAATTACCGCATAGTTTAATGTTTTACGAAATCATCATTCATGAGTGGAGTCGAAAATTCAGGCCGTAGGTGTCCAGTATTGACAAACTTTGTATCCCTTTAAAACCGAAACAATCAACCTGAATACTTCGCGTAGTACATGCATCGTATTGGAGAATATTTTTTTTTGTTACAGAAACGTTTGGGGGTAGTCCAAAGCATTTATGCATCGATCAATACTATTTGATTTAAGATCGGCGATGATTAGTTGTAATTGTTTCTTGTCTGCTCCCCTTCCTTTTTTTAGTTGAAATTCGTCTTTCGTCAGGGCTCAAGCTAATGGTTGAAGTTTTCTCTCAAGTTCCCTTATTCAGTTCATATTGAGGCAACCCTATTCTGTCTCCAAACATATGCATGTTTACCGTGCATGTAAACGTATACAGAGAGCATACCTTCAACGAGGCATGACAAAGACATCTTCCATGCAAAGTACCCCTATCACAAGCGTTTGTGGTGACTCTTGTCAGAAAGTCGTTCTTGCTTGTCACCGACAGATGATAACATCGCTGTTAACCACTCAAAACAGGTTCGGTGCCCGCCCGCGAAAACCTTGTATTGTTTTGATACTCCGATGAATAGCGGCTCAGAGAACGAACAAATCGGTAAACCTTCTCTACATCGGGATTACTACGGTGCCACTGAATCGAATAAACCTGGGCTAAATTCATTCTATGATATTATATTGAAATCCAAAGGTACCTTGTCAAGTAAGCTGAATTAGCACATTATTTAATAAGATATCTTGATTAAAAGGCTATCCTTCATCAGAGACATGTGCACTCCACACGAATTTGTAAGTTTATTTAGTGCAATCGTATGCTTGTTGAGTTGGTGCCGATTTTTAAGCTACATTGGCTGATTATTATTTCCGGTCACCTTTGCCTAATATCCTGATCTATAAACAGGTAACGTCATCCTTAGAAAATGACATCGTGCTCTGTGTATATTGGCCGCAATACATGCAAAAAAATGAAAGAAAATTCAGTGAGTAACAAAACAAGCGAATAGCCAGTGGCTAAAGCAGAACATTTCGGTCAAAGTCTAGTAACGGTATGAGATACATGTAAATGTAGATGATTTAAGCGAATTTGCTCAGAAGTTCTGTTTGCAATTGAGTGAAATCGTCTTCGAATGGTCGTGTTTTTCACCGTCATGTCAGCGTTACTGCGAAGTAAATTATGTTAGATTACAGTCCTCTCACCGCACGAAGTGCCCAATGTAACAGAGGTTAATAACTAATATTACCCGGTTACTATATACGACGTTTTTGTATCAAAGTGTCCTAGCGTATAAAAGACTTTAGAGACAGAAAGACTGGCGTTGTTAGAGTGTAGTTCTTGCACTTCCGGCTTTAGTAGCGCGCAAACAAAGCTTTGAGTTTTTGGAAACTGATTGGAGGTGGACGTATGTTACTTTAAGTAACGCTGGTTGAACTGATCAGAACCACAAAGTCAGAGAATTCAACATATATCCCCACATATAGATAGTCTGACTGGCTTTTGGAGGTACAGCATTCCGCAATCATAGCTCAGATACGAACAAAGCTCAACGCTAGCGAATAGGTATGATTTTGTCGTAGGTTAGTGCCAACTTATGCCTCTCTTCCACCTAGAGCCCCAAATAAAAAATGAACTAATGGGTACCCTTCAGGCTGGGGATTCGTCTACGGATGTGTACCATTACAAGAAACAGCTGAACGTCTGTCTTCGTAGCACATCCATTGGCAACCATTGCGCACCTGAGACGCATGAGTATTACCTAGTGCCTTAGGCAGAGACTGCTAACAAAACAATGGCAGCAAAGCAAAAGAGCAAAGAGGTGCCGAGGAGAGTATCTTCTCTGTCGCATTTACATCCAGTTTGGATGAGCGAGACGACTCTGGACTTGGACGTTGCGCCTGCTTATGTCTCTATACCGGCAGGCAAAACATATTACGCAAAGCATAAATTACTACACAGCAAACCGTTTTCCTATATTAGAGCTGTCTCTAGCAAATTTTGCCCTTGAATATATTTACAGTCAGTGCCACCTATTGTGTGACTGATAGTCCTACTATAATATATATACTTATCGAAGTTCTTTAAAGCAAAGTAACTGCACACCAAGAGCAAAGACTGGTACCTGGGAAGTCTAATCATTTATCATTAACTCACACAGATTCGATATATTGTAAACTATGATTATGGATTCTCGGTCTCCCGAAGGCTCGATTGTTGTTATAGTAGGCGAGAGAACTAATTTTAATGAAAAAGAAATTGCCAGTTACGCCCTTGATTGACAAGCCAAATCCAAGAAGAGCTGCCGAGACGAACAAAAACCAAACGTTTCCCTGCCTGTGACACGGTCCAGTGTGCTCTGGCAAGTCGTGTCATCCTCTATTGAAAGAGAGATATGTTCTGCGAGCATGTATGTGTAACAATTAGCCAATAATCCCTTCAACCAAGACCACAGAGCGTCGCTTTCGTTCAATGAAGTATAAAACGACATCTACGACGGTTATGTAGCCTAGAAAAGTCTATGGTGGCCTACAGTAAGGATAACGTCTACAATGCCAGCAGCATTTGCACGCAACATCCCACTAAGGCCTTAGTTTTTTTCTTCTACCGCCGATCGTGTTCGATGGCCAGTTTGGGTTAGTGCACACGACACCCTTTTATCCCCCACGACCTCTATCTAAGAGATAGTTAAGCGTTCCAATTAATCACAGCTGCTCTTGGCACACTGAGGATCGACCTAGACCCGTCTTGTCCGCTCTCTATTAGCTAACTAACCTACCTCCACTCCTGAGCTAACCACTACTCCTAAGCTGATTCTGACCCTTCTATAGTCTAGTAAGAATAACATAGCAACGGCTGTTCGTTCGGGCGTCGGTCCTTCTGTTCTTCCCTGTCAAAAAGGAGACTTTTTCCCAGGAGACGGGCAGGGTGAGGGAGCCAGTGTGAGCAAAACATGTCGCTCCCTGTTTTCACACTCGTCGTGTCTGATGGCACGGCACGTTGAAACGGCTCTGGCCTGACACACCCCTTGTTGGATCAACATTTCGTCCTTGAGTTTCGTCGTCTTACCTGTTAGCCTCGATTAGGTTAGCGGTCAGGAATGGGAACTTAGCGGCAGCTTCTGTTCCTTCTGGTGACGCTTTAACAGACAGGAGAGTGTCTGAAAATCGAAACAGATGTACACGGCCGTATAGCTGTCGTTGTTACTAAATTACCTTGACTACAACAGAAAAACCCAGTTTTTGCTGAAAATCGTAGATGTCAGCTCTAATCGGTCATCACAACTGTAACTTTGCTTCGTGACATTGACTGCTATAATCGGCACATGGAACTTGAAGCGGATACCGTCCGATCTCTGAAGTACGAAAATCGGATTTGACACACCCTGAAAGTGGTTCAGTTTCTTAAGGATGCGGTCAGAAATAGAAGTACACAGTAATATCTTTAACGTGCCATTTTTCATGTTTTTATTTGTTGTTTTATTGTTTTATATATTTATTAAACATAAGATATCTAATCAGATTCGAAGAACGTATTAGGGAAGTCTGACTCTTTAGCCGTTCGAGGCTGGAAACTTTGAAAAATATACGAATCAGACTTGTACAAAGCAAAATTTTGTCGTAGTTATTTTCTGTCGGAAACCGTCCTCCTTTAATTGCGCGAAAACTAAGAAACATCGAACAATAGCAAGTGTCTGTAACTGTATTAACAAATTGAGAATATGTCCTATCAGGACTAATGCTGAACCATTGGCAGAAGCAGAAATAAGCAATGTATCAAAAATTGCTCAAATGCTTATGGCATATATACTCAATTACTTCAAACTTAATGAATAACTGTGAAATGCTGGAAGCTGTGAAGATTATTAAAAGTCACTACTTTTCCATTTCTTTTACAGACTTTTACATGTTTAAGTTAAATGCATTCATAGGTTTCGCAGGTTCCCTTTTTGGCTAGAGAATGCACTCTGGCTTTAGACTTAAGCTATTGTTTGAATTATGTAAGAAACGTTGGCAGCCGTATTTAGCATATGCTTTTGACCGTTGATGCAACCCGGACGAGCCACTTATCGCGCACTGTCGTCTAGAAATAAGCGCAAGGGAAGAAAAAAAAGAGCTAAATTACTGAAAAGATCTTATTTTTAGTGCATGCGATTCAGGTCGATAATTTCTTGGCCGGTTGGAGAACACTGATTTGTTATCCTTGTTTCCTTTTTCTCCCAAAAATTGCAATATCTAAAAAAGTACCTAAGACGATTAGGGCCTACTCTAACATTCTAGCTAGGCTAAACGCGCCTGCATGTTTGCAAAAACCAAGCAAAGAAAATTAAATCTCGAGAAGCTTTAGAATCTGCCCTCATTACAAGGGTCGGCCTTCAGTAATTACTCCATGTTTGAATATTTCCAGCAGCGGCCTTTGTGAAAGCATTCCAGTACTCAACGGCGGTAAAATAGGGTCGGCTTATTATGGATCCCAACACGCAGACTATTGTTATCGCCTATATAAAGACGCATTGTCGTAAAATACATTAAATATATCGATATCATTTATATATTATTTATCATTTATATATTATATTGTCACTTTTATAGGTATTTGTTTTCGGTATCAGTTTATATATTTGGCAATTGGCCTAGAATTACCAGAACTCAAAAGCGCTACAACCTAATAAAAATCTAATAATAATATATCAGCTTATCTGCTTTTGTTAATCCAATTGAAAATTTCGAGACAATTCGAGAAATTTTCCAAATCTATGATTTACCATTTGAATAGTAATTAAGACTATGCTGGTCCTTTTAGGTTCAATAGGAACCTTAAGCAGACTTTATGAATCTATAGTTTTTATAGTCCGGGTTTTATCGTGCAGTTTTTCATTTTTCTTTAAACTGCTACTGCTCTTTATTCTGTACTATTTCCTATAATCCTATCTATATAATAATCTATCTAATGAGAGAGTCTCTCATTTGTAAATTGCGTAAACCTCGCAGTACGACATACGAATCGTCAGGTTGAGCTGTAAGGGTCCACTTGTTACGAAGGCCACATAACTTGTTGTAGCCGTTTAGTTAATTAATGGGCGGGCAAGATATTGATTCTCAGTTCAAGAATATGATTTTTAATTCAAAAAAATTACATTTTCCCAGGTCTGTCTATATGCTTGCCCATGATTTGCCTCTAGGGTTGAGCGAACAATCTACGTAACACAAAACTTTGTGTATATAACTCGTTATATATAAATAGATCGCTGTTACACACTGAACCAAGTTAAACTTGTTTGCCCAAAAAACCTGTCAGTAGTAAAGGTTGTTGATGATGTTCGGAAGGGAAAAAGGTGCAAGTCAGACAGCAAGCAATAGGAGGAACCGGTAAATTTACCATAAAAAAAAGTCAGCATTTATGTAACAAACACTAGCTAAGACTTAATCATAAATAACAATTTAAATATTTAAAAAAGACAAGATTAGTTGAAATACTAATGTTACATTGTGGTAGTTAACTCGGCATTAACAGAAGAAATACCGACTCTAGTTTTAGCCGAGGCGGTATCTAAAAGAAAGTGAAGGAAAGTTTTGGCTTGCCGAATACGTTCCTTGTGCCAACTCGATAAATCGTCCGGAAAAATGAGAGATCTCTCTGGTCTTCGGCACAAAAATATTGAGATGAACGCGCTGAGCGTAGACATCCACTAGCAATTATTAGCGACATACGCAGCCTTAATGTAACAGAATGCAGGCGCTAAGGGAACCTGCAAGCGAAATTTTCGTGGTAGTAACTAGTCCTATTAACGATAATTAAAGAAAGAGCCTGTAGTTGACAAAACGTCTCCTGCAGAACATCAGCTAAAATGTTCAGTTTTTATAGGAGCACTTTTTTTTTTCTATATAGTTTCTTCCTTTAAGATATATGTTGTTGCCTAGACATGTTGTTAAACAAAGATTAAAAGTCACTATCGACACCATCAAATCTCAGTTAGCCTCCCATTGATATAACTATTTATGAGGTACCAATAAAAAGTATAATAGCATAGGTTGAAGAGCAATCAAGGACAACTGTATATATAATTCTGCTAGGAATACACATTGTTTGTCTGAAATAATCCGAGACCTAATTTCTACGTTTGCAGTTTTCCTCTGCTGCTTTAGAATTTCAGCAAAAGGTTACCTCATCAGAATTGTGCGCGAAAGCCGTTTTGAAGGTCTAGAACCGTAGAACTTCTCACTTGATAATTTAACAGATGCAAAGCTTCAACTGAATATTCCATATGCCAGCAACAAAAAGGGCGACGCTATGCAAGTCTATATCACACCGCCCTTCGTGATTGTGGAGCTTTTCATTCACGTGTTTTGACACCCATTTGTCCGTCGATAGAGGGATCCTGTACCTGCTCAGTAGGTTGTCCGGTAGAGTATAGGTTCTATCTAGTCATTCAGATTGCAGCAGTCACTTAATTTGCCTGGAGTTGGCCTCACCGTGTCTCGCACACACATCATGGATCAAATTTTGAACGAAGCATCTGCTCCCGTATTGCCCGAAGGACAACGTTTTATGAAAAAAGGTTGTTTTTCCGTTTCGTTACCACTGGCGTCACTGTTATCGCTGCTGCTACTGTCAACACGTACTTTAAGGTTATTGCGCGCTGCATACTGCTATGCAGCGACGTGCCCATCGCTGCCGGCTGCCACGTGCTAGACGTAGCTGCGTAGGGGCATAATAGTAAGTACGAGTGACGCCTAATGTTAAATTCTTCAAAGCCGCCAACGCCGACTAGCCTTTGACAAGCCGACGTGCTGCACCCGTTGAACACAATAGACAGGTGACGCCCATAACCGATGCAGAGCGCAAGGTGCCGCTCCACATACCGACGTTGACGATGCAACTGCTTCGTCCTAAAAATACGCTCTGCCAGCCGGTCCCTCGCATATATTCTTGATGTTAAATGGCGCGGAACGAAGTAACGGGTATAGCCTTACAATTCATTTTAGTTAGGATAGTTCTAATCCTGCTAGCTCAACCCTCAGTTTTGCCACCGAATATAAACCTAACGGAACAGAAAAATGTGTCGCAAAGCGTCAGGGGGACCAGGGACAGCCGGCACCAATGGATGTGATTTGCTTAGAGCTCAAGCATTACTGCTTTTACAGGCAAGAATCATTACTAGATGGGGCACATTTGATCTGATTTGAGCCAGGCTAATTGTGCTATACTGTTGATATACAACTTTACAGCTTCCATGTCCTATTGTTATTTGTACATTTAAGCATGCATATATATGTATAAAAAATGAGACAAGATTTAATTGCAATTATGGTTGAGTAGCCGTATATTCGGCCGAATTATTTCTACCCAGGGGGTGAACCTATTATATAAAAATAGGGAAAACCTATTATAGCTAACGATTGAAGGTCGGACTTAGTTGAATCTGGCTGGTCGAAAATAAGGATATGCCAAAAATCACTTTCTGTACGCAAAAAGTGATTTAGCTTAGCGCTATTGTAATTACACGCTAAAGGACAAGAAAGTGGTTCGAGCCTTCAGCGTTTCTGCATGAGATGAACAAGCTAATAATTAGATATGTCATTAAGGTCGAGGTACAAAAGTATTACGCCTAAGAGTCCTGCGCATCCGTACGAAATAAAACCTGTCATTTTTCAGATGAACATTATTTCCGTGGGGCTATGGTCGTGATGGAGGGTAAAAAGATCTTTCGTTTAAAATATGTCTCTACTTTTTTACCCTACTTTGTACAGCAGCGATAGCAACCACGTGCAGATGTACCGGTTTTTTTGATCGGCCAGATGAAAGGCTTCGATTAAAGTATGTCTGTATTGTAGTTCTCACTGAAATTTACAATACAAACAAAGGGAATCCTGTAATATAAGGGTGGGCACGGAATGTAGGTTAGGACCAGTTAACTTTTTTTAATCCTGATGACATATCTAGGAACGATGAGACTTTTTTGGCCGTTTTATATTTACGTATCTCAACATATCACCATTGTAGATGCCATTGCACGAATCTAGGTATAGCAGAGGGATTACTTCCTGCACTAATATTATGCAGTCGCTCACAAATCTTAAGTGCCACCAGAGGATCAAACTGCTCAGAAAGTGTGATATTTATAAATAAATTGTACCGGATGATTTACACCGGTAACAATGTTTTCGTTCTCGCTACGAAATGCCCCACAAATAACCTGAAGGTTGTTTCCCAATTTAGCCCCCCCTCCCCTCCTCCTCCTCCTCGTCTCTCTTTAGTCTGAAAGTAATTTCATCAAAAAAGCCATACGCTTATCCAAACTTAATAATTAACCGCAAAAAGCAGCCTTTGTTCCTACTACTCAGAGGAACTGGTCGGCTAACAAGATTAGGAGGCGCACAAAGGTAGGAAAAGGCTAACTGGCGGTTCACTGGCATACGGAAAGATTACTTCAGTCGAAAAGAACGACCGTAAAGAAGCCAGATAAGTGATGGCGCTGTGGCCCAAAAGTCGTAGCTTCTCCAAGCGAATCAATCTCATGATGCCGATGCTTCTGTGTGGAAGGTGACGAACTCGCAAGCCTATCGTGTAGTTGGACGCGTACACTACCGCTAATACCATGAGAAGCAGTGAAGTAGCCGGTGTGTCGTTTGCTGCCAATAGAATAACCCGATTTACCTAGTCGCTAGAACATCGCAGTGTGCACATCTTCGTAGGACAACGGGAAAGTTGGGATATGTTATGCAAAGGCCAGCATTTTGCACAACACCTGACACGATACACAAACACATGTCAGTGGGGTATATGCCATTCAGGTATCACAGCTTATTTATAATAGTTCCTTAATTTAACCATAAAATCTTTTATGCGCCCATTACGATCAGACAAAGATAAATTTACATCATTATAGGTTTGTTTCTAAGAGATTAACTGTACTGATTGCTATTTAGTTTCAATAAAAATTATTTTTGTTACCTATGTTGAGCGTGTGTACAGGAACATGGTGGTTCTGATACTATGTTTTTATTAATATAGCCTATGATAGTCAGATTATAGGCTTGTCCAGTTTATGTCCTACAAAAGACGAATCGGCCGGCATTTCCCCACTTGTTAAGTTACGTAAGCGAGAACAATCAGCCCTTAGTTACTTCTCAATTTTGATGTTCGTAGCATTGATCCAGAACGGTCAACGGTCGCGTTGGTACCGCGCTAACTTAAACACTTGTGGTTAAGCGCTAAGGTTTCCCTGAATCGAAATTAATTTCTCTTTTGTAAAACACATCATTAGCTTTACATAGGTCTCTTTAACGCAAACATTCTTATTATCTATCTACAAAAGTTCCATACAGCTGTTAGAATTCCATACTAACATAAATCCACACGGGACATCGGGCACACATTGCTCAAAATATACAAGTTGAATACGATTCACTTTTTAAGCGGCTTTCTTTCCCAAACAAAAAAAAAGTATAAAACACTAGTTACTAGTAATGATATAGTAACTTAATTCCATTCTTCCCTTTCAACTATATGTAATTGGAAGCCTAGTTACAGATTTTTACATAACATATAGTTGGGTTGAGCCGCTGATCACTTACCACCTTCGGGGAAAAAAAAACTAGAAAAGTAAGCAGTCAACTAGGCTTTTCTGCCGGCAGCAGCAATCAATAACAATGACTTCGATAGGACCCTCTAAGTATAGGGTGCTCTAGATATCGCCAGGGTATCTCCTACTGCTCTATGTCATATAGATGCTACAACTATTGTCGCTCTTAGTAATCTGCGAGAGAGAGATTCCGTTTCGAGTTACTGCCCTGCGCTCTTGGGCTGCTATACGATAATATCTTCACTAATAGATCAGACCCTATACCTCATAGATGTAGTTGAATCTCCATTTTACTATGCATGCACACCTGCTATAAAACTGGTGATTCTCAGCGACTGATTCGCTGATTGGCCGGTCGGTGGTCGGCTGGCTAAGTGATTGGACGACGATGCAATGGGACAAAATGGCCGTTTTACTCACGCAATAAAGCAATGCACTCATTTTGTATGTGTGTGGAGGAGGGGGGCAACGACTGCCCCACAGACCTACAGGTTGACTTTTTCTGGTAAATAGGAAGCGATCGACCTAACAGTAAGTCTGTGGAGATAATTGCGGCTGTCGGATCATGATGGGGGGCATCCAGGGAGAAAAATGTCGGTAGAGATCCTTTTGGGACCAGACGGCTCCACCCCACCTAACCAAGTCGATAGTTAACGGAGGGCGGTCCCCGACTTAAGGAAATTGACTTGATTAGCCTCTTAGGTTGCCTTATTTTGCGCCGATCAAAGATCAACACTTTGCCGGGTGAGGTATGAACGCGATGAGTGATACTGAACTATAGACCACATCAGCAGAAAAGGAGACCACACTGTTTGATCCGACAAACGTATAAGCTATTTCCGACTTACCCGATAGAACAATTTGCCCTCTAAGTCTTTACTTCTTTATATATATATATATATACGAAAAAGAGGACTATATTGAAACTGAGACCAAAACCTTTTCTATAACAATGTTGTATTCTTAAAATAAAAACGGCTGGAAAATTCAGGCGTGCCTATTGAAGAAATAACTCTTGCAAATCTGGATTCCATAAAGCTATATGAATTTGCATTGTATGCATATGGAATTAAAACATTTTTCTAGATTTCAGTACACCTTCAGACCTGTACAGTTGCAAGAATGGTACTTGAAGATGAAGAAGCTAGTCCTACTTTCGAATGGTATTGCTCAGATAATGCTCGAATTTTAGGAAGACAGCCTAAAATGTAAATCTCTATAGAACATTCTAGTAATTGGAATGAAAAAAAGGACATGTTTACCTTAATTCCTTTTGTTATGACTAAGACGATAAAATAATTTTATAACCGACTGCAAAAAAGCTAAAAAGTTTATTGAATAGTTTTGAAATATATCGCCTACCTATAATTTTAGTCGGACTGATTAACAGAAAACTGCCAAAATTACCGCCACGCTATATTAATCGTTACGTACCTACATAAAAGGAACGTTCTTCGGCATCGGCTTTTTCCTTCTGGTACGAGGTAGATCTCGTAGCAGCGTCGTCAAAATTTTAAATCTAAATTAAAAATCTATTTTAAGGCTTGCAAAGTTATTTACATTTACTGCACTATTGATGTACACGTAAGGTAACTAGCACTTAGTTAGTATTTAGGCACAAAGTGCCGGACCGTGAATCACTTCAGCGGAAAATAAGCACTGAATTTTATTTAGCTGGTTTTTGGTCACAAGTATTTGTCTTCGCGTTTTGCTAGCCGTACGGGTGCAGATTTAAGTATGCTTGCTATTCTTGATGGACGTCGTAGCCGTCATACGTACACAGACCAATCGTAGGATAACAATGAGACTGTCGTCTTGCCAGCGGCAGGGACATTGGCAATCGCCCCGATTTAGAACGTACTAGAGAAAAACGTTGTAAATGGATAAGGCCTGAGGCATCACGCTAGTTTTTGGCAAGACAGGTAATTATAGGGTTCTCTCTGAAGATGATTCGTTCCGAATGTTCTTGTATCATCAACATAGTTGTGTCTTGCCATGCCTGCTTCGATGCAAACGTTTTTCTCTTGTTATTAGAATGTTCCACTCAGTACAGTAGATATATGCCCTTCTACAATTATCACTCGATACTGTTGCTCACCACGCCACATGTAATAGCACATAAACCGTCAATTGCAGGTTTTTACATAGCGCTGCAGTGTTCCGATCAATCCGCTGTAGATTTCCATGTAATAATATATATATATATAATAATTCGACATGTTTAAGCAGGAGACTAGACTCGTAGAGTTGTAGGTATGCCTTCCTGTATATCTGATCTTCGAATGTACTCCTTACGATGACACGGTTTTATTGTACCTAGCGCTTATTAATATTGTTGAAATGAGTTGTAAACGTCATCCCCAGATAGTTACAGAGAACCATCAAGAGACTAGCGTATCTTTGCACCCTTTCGCGGTTTATTTTCTCATTGAAATGCTAACAACTTTATTAGAATCTTTGACACTCAAACGAACCCATTTATGCATAGCAGTCCGTATCTATGCTTGGCTTACATCGAACACTCAATAGTCTTGGGCGTCACTTGAATTATTTATCTCCGAAAATAATGTTTGACAGCGCTACGGGGCACATTGGCGTGTGAGGTGAGGAGGAGACGCCTCTCTCCGTTCGACCACTGAAGTCGATGAAGCGTTTTAAGTAATCCGCCTTGATTACAATATCGTATCGTATGAAGGTCCGTTCAAGAACAACATTATACTGCTATCGACTGAACCTGAGGAGGATACCTTGAGAACTCCTTACGTTTCGCTACAAAAGTAGCAATATCCTTGTCCCAGTAAAGGCAATTTCTCTAGTAGATTCAATTTAATAGAGAATGCCGCATATATGTCAGCGGGGCACCTTATGCCTTACAGGCCCCAACATGTGATAGGTTTATTTGGTAAACCATTCTTCGCTACAAGCCTATTGATTTTCAGATGGAGTGGAAACCATTTAACTAAGAAAAAACACGACTCATTAGTAGACCATTCGCCATTGCCACGGTTATGTCAAATGGCACCGATTTACATAGAGTTTTTCTACTGCGACAGAACTACTTTCTAGAACGTCCTAAGCCAGACCTTTGGCCAGTTCGTTCGTCCGTCTTGATGACATGGCCAGGTCCGTTTTTCTGAAACTAGCCCAAACCAAGTGAAGTTTTAGTGCAAAGTGAGTGAAATGTGCCTATTAAGCTATTTTTTTTTTCAGCTCTAGTAACGCTTCTCTGAAATCCTGAAAAATTATCGCATTGAGAGAACAGTAACTCCGATAGGCAAACATGAACCATAGTGCGGAACCGAAAAGCTAAAGGTTATCCGGCAGTCTACAAGAGCTATGGCAAATTTTGAATTTGAACTTGTATTGAGCACATACGTAACCGGAGATAAGTATGGATAAAAGCTGTATGGCGTAATAACTATATTTCAATAGATGTAACTGCTAGAAACAACGGGTCGTCCATCCAAGTGTCTGCAATTGACGATGGTCAACTTTGGTAGCTTCGTTGATGCCAACGAATTGAAGTTTATTCCCGTGTAAGGTTTTCACGTAGACGGCCATCAGTTCCAGGACATCGATAAATCCGTTTTGGGATTCAGGGGAATTCAAGCAAATATGATATCAATGCCGTTCCACATCCTAATAATCCTATTCGAAGTTGTCATATTTATGTCATCTCGGAAACGCATACAAATCGTAACAGCTTGCATTAGCCGATTCTTTTTCTAATTTCGAGAGAAAAATATATAAAGGCAAAACGTCAGGTAAGTTGTCAGAACTAACAGACAATCCATAGTTAACTGTAATCCATTAATTTAGCTATATTCTCCTCCTTTTGAGTCGAGAAGCAAAATTATTAGAAGATTACGAGATTGTATTATACAACGAGGCAGAAAAGCTGAATTCGAAGCTGACCAGAAAACAAACTTGAGTAGATCTCGCTACTCAAGGCTGCGCGGCATTCTCATTTAGAATTTAAATTTTAAAGCCATAGCCTATTTTATTGACATTGCTGATGACCAACCTTATTAGGGCAAACTAATTTGAAAAATACTAAGTTAATATAGCAATGATTATCTTTTTTATCAACTTAAATTATTCGTTCTAACGTCTAGGCTTTTATTTCATTTAAGCGGGAAACAATGCGTTTAATAGAAAAAAGATGATACGTCATAGGGCCCTTTGTAATATGTGCTTCACTGACTGACTTGAAATGTTTGAACCCGCATACTTAGAATTTCAATGCTTGTCTTCGTATTACACGAAATTATCACAACCCTGTTTTGTCATACTCCATGCCCCTATTTGGAATCAGGCCTCTTCTAGCCCTACTGTGTACCTCACAGAGCCCTAACACATTTTTCTGGCAGACCAGTCTTGAACAAAGTCGTCCACAATCCATAACTGTCTTTCTGTTAGGCAACACTGTTGTCACACATTCGGGCTTGTCGACCCTGGACATTCTAACTATTTTCCTCATGTCTGCGAAAACGATAATAGTACACGTGGTATGATCACTATCACGTTATTTCGGTACTTCACCTCGTTCCTTTACATCACATGTCTGTCCTTTCTAGTGGGACGCACCGCTTTTCCTCTAGTTAATGAAGACGATGGGCACATCTTCGACCACCCCTTGGACAGGGCAAAGTCTATACATAAGCCCACACTGCCATCTCATTTTCGCGCCTCTGTGCACACCGAAAATGCGCCAGAGTCCCTTATGTTGCTTCGTATTCGACTACGGGGGACATTATTGCCCTATTCTTTTCCTCGTCGGCAGCTGGTTTTACGAACAATCGCATCCAGCTCTTAATTAGCTCCGACCAGATTCTGCTTAACGACAGATTCCAAGTAACCTGCTGTAATCTGTATAGAGAGAGAGAGAGAGAGAGAGAGAGAGAGAGAGAGAGAGAGGGAGAGAGGTAGAGACAGGTGTTAATAGTACAGTGGATCCAAATGTAAGAAGTTCGTGCAACAAATAGAACAACCTCCTAATTTATGAAAAGCAAAAAACATCTGCGAGGTGATGTAAGAGAAGAGTGCTTACACTGTTAGGGAAAACGTTCGAGCTTTGTTTCTAATTAAGTGACTATATACAATATAGTAGAAGTTGGCTGTCCGTCACCAGAGTTTTGTGACGCGCAATCAGATTCCTCTCTCGCAAGCAGAAATACGAATCTAATCAGTTAACCGAAAACGATCGGTCTTAATAAGTGCCACGCGCAATTGGCCAGAGACAGACTATAATCGTCTGGGGCTGATAGGGAATTGAGAGTATCGTACGCAACCAAACGACGCTTGTCGAGAAAACAGTTGCAATTAAAAACAAATAAAGCACAATTGGATTTTAGCTATCAAGCATTGGAAGGACATTGGGAAGGCTTGGCGTCTTTGTGTCCGTTAGCGCCAAATGACCGCAGCTGTCGCGGCAGCTTCCGTAATCGTCTTCACCGTAGCCGCAGTGTAATTGTTGCTGACCTGTTGTTATTACCGCCCTCGTCCCTTGTCTATCGATAATTTAGGAACGATCGAGATGAGGATATGAGTATATGCTATTATGCGATCGTCCGTGATCAAAGACCTAACGAAAGACGCGATCGGACAAATCATAAAATACCGGCTATATTTCTGCATCTATGACAAACAAATTTTTATAAAATTCTAATAATGTTGTGTTGAAGGAAAACTGCTTTGTTACATGCCACTAGCAACTAGTGACGGAGAACTATCTAAGGGAGTTCGTGTCTACCAGCAGACCGTTTGTTTGATTATTTTTTGCTGAATGCCCGTGACGCTAGTAGATTGTATATCTGAACCTCTATTCCTCCATTCGTCTACCCCCTGTCGTCCACTCTGATGAACAGATCCAACGTTGATGAGATGTCGATTCCCGATTCATTCACAAACGGAGCATGAAAGAAAGATTGAAAAGGCTGAATTGAAGAGGGAACACGGATATCGCAACGGACAAAATCTACCGCCTCTATGCAAGTCGGCTAATGTAGTACTGACGTGCATTCTTTAATCGATAGCGTTGACGGCGTTATCTCGAAGCGTCGACCCCCGTCAAAATTCTTCCTCAATCCCACTTCTCACATCGTCCCCCTTCAAACCTTCAAATCCATTGGCCAATGGTGGAACGCACGCACCAAGGTTCACAGATTACGCCGAACACAATTTCTGCCGTACCGCATTCTACGGACACATTGAGAGATAAAAAGAAATCAAATATGGGCAAAAAAGGCTTTAACTGAAAAATACCGTCTCACGATAAAATAGTAGCGCGTACGAAAGATTTGCCAGAGTAGTACATCGCGTGGCATATTCACACTTAGATGCGTGCCTCACGACTGAGGCATTATTGAATCGTTGCCGTATAAAACCTTCCGTTTGGTAGGTCCACAGACAGTGTTTCTGCTGTGGCGGCAATACTTTTCGTATCGTTGCTGTTTTCTCCGCGAACAGCGATACAGGAACAATGTAAATAGACTTATCCGAGAACTTTCGTGGGGCATTCTATGCATTCACTGAGTGAAAATAATGAATGCTCCGTGCGGAGAGAATGCAGAGTTCATTCATTACTTTAAAACAGTATATCTCATTAAATTCGTATTTTGGGAGATTTTCACATTGTCTCATATTAAACGAATTTGATACGAAGACAAACAGAAAAATACAAGGTACAAGGGTGTCGACCCTATGGTCCACACATGATGTTATATGGGCCTATCATATACTTGCCAGAAAAACTGTCCGAGAGAAAGCAGACTGCGTTACACTTGATTTAACTAATTCCGAAAATCGATGTATTTGCAATATTGTTAGCTTTGATGCTAATGTACGATAAACCTAGCAAGCCACTATAGAACGTCTAACACTTCTACCCTCCTTAATTTATCGATGGCCAGTGAAAGGAAATCGTCATCTCTTACATACCAACATAATAATAATAATAATTATTATTATTAAATAATGATACCAGTTCCATATGCCGTTCTATCGTAACGTCTAGCAAATAGATGGCCAAAAAGTACGCGCCCCTAGAAATTTTGAAAGTATCAAAGGAAATTCATATTTGAGAGGAAAAAAGCAGTTGCATTTTCAAAAAAAAAAAAAAGTTAAAAATCTTTGGTTTGAATCGGTTATCCAAAGGTCGTCGACAAGCTAACAGACCACTACTACATAACAAGATCCATCTAATACAAATATACACCTGTGTTGTGGAGGGGAACATCGGTAATTGTTGTCTGAGAAGTGAGAGACAGTAAAATCGACCAACAAAGGAGCCGATCTTCCCGGACATCGGCGTGAACCTGCGTCGGCAAAAACCTATCAATGTTATCGCCGATGATACTCCAGGCACCAACAGTCAATCGCAGCCTATCTCCTAGCAACGTCCCGTCAAGATTCTAGACGCCAGAAACTCGTCAACGGAAAAATTAGCAACAAAATGTTTGACCTTGATAACCTTTTTGGTCTCATCGCCCCCGCTTTCTTTAGAGTGTAACTGACCCCTGATAGACTAGAGCAATCTGTGGCCCAATAAAGCCACAGGTAGACTGCAAACTTGCTACAAATTTTTTTGCCCCTCTCCACAGGGCAACGTAAAATAACACATAAATAAAGGACTCTTATGGCTATTCATTTTAGCACTCGTTACTAACTGACGTATCTCGTGGAGTGCCCATAAACAATGCTTCCTTACACAAAGAAAAAATAGTCTAACAAAATATACAAAATTGTATAAACTCATAAGATACGAATTTAAAATATTTAATACGAGTCCTAAGATTCATATATAATTTCCAACATTATTGTGAAGTTGAGATGTAGGTGGATTAGCGCTTATGAATTTGGAGAAGGTGTCTTATCCAATTTTTTTTTTTTTTTTCCTCTCCCTCCAGTATCCTCCTACAGTGGCAACTAAAGGCTTGACTGCAGCCTTGGATGTGTACGCACAAACAGGGCAAGTACCTATTTACATGCTCCCCTGAGTGCGAGAGATCTATTGACACACAGATGCACAGCAAAAAAAAATAATTTCCTTGGAAAACATCTATGTGCTTTGTGAAGAGATGCAATTTTGTAACCTCGATTTGGCGTGACGATTTTACAATTTCGGTTTTACGCGTTTCTTTCCGTTCTGATGGCACCCGTCGTCCGGTAAGGCTTTAACGAACGATCAGGCGAAGTTGTCCCCTGGGTTTCGCACAGAACTCCACTTAGGTCTAGGTTTAGGCTTTGCGTGGGACAGTAGACAGGTTTAGGCCATTGGCGAAAACAGTCTAACATTTTCACAATTTACGAAAGCTGTAGAGTTTGCTGAAAGGTGTTGGAATCTGCACTTACCTGGCTACCATGGATGCCGCGCCAGCTATTGTTGTTGCTCGAATCTTTTCAAAGAGGACTCAAACTGGGTGCCTTTTTGAAGTTGCTATACTAGTCTAGGTAGATGGGCCCATTTCGTGGGCGGTTGCAGTGGCTAAACCGAGACACAGTTTCAGGACGACGTACAAAGTCTACAGGGAATATTACATAATTCTAGCAGCTCTGCCAAGTTCACCACCTAGTGGCGGAAAGTCTTTTTATAGAAGTGCTTTTATAGAATAATTGTCTCAAAATCACTTCAAAGGCAGCTGACAACAGAGTCGCTGTCACATCACATCTGCTTGCTAAGTTTTGGCGACAATCGGGAAGGCAATAAAACTGATTAAAGTTTTGGCCTTATTTTTCCAGTGCCAATTTTCTAGGCATTAATACTTCTAAATATGGCTTCCTTATTCTTACTTATGGCGCTAGCTTTCTCTGGAGATGTTCTTTTAGTGAAATTTATCGATGCACAATTTTCGTTATATTGGTTAAAACTTCAGTAGATGTAAGCCAAACTAACAAGTGAGTAGAACAATTCAAACAGTTTATTTTCGAAGTTATGCAAGGCAAGACATGATAGTAATAAGTAAACAAAAAATATAGGTATATAATAGAAAAATATAATAAAGTAAAGATAGAGTGATTGAGGAACAAAAAATCAATCGCGTATATTGGTGCCTCGCTACAATTTTACGATATTTTTGATCAGAGGAAATATTCTAATGACGTCAAAATTGTCAACAAAACTGAAATAACTTTAATTACCCAGTAGTCTACCGTAGTTACGGTAAGTTTTTTATTATCTTGCGCATTAATGATGCCCGCTGGGCCATACGACTTGTTCGAGGGATAGCTCGAAAGACAAATGCCGAACATGTGCAAGCTGCGACCTTTTGGAAATGACGGCAATAAACCTTTTCTATCACATATTACTGTATAAAGAGAGATGAGGTATTCGATGGCCACTGAAACGACTTCATGTGATATAGCTCGACAAATGTTCGTCACTTCACCTAATGAATGCGCGTGGTTGGATGCGTATGATCCCGCACATCATATGAAGCTAGAGTACATAATTCTCAGATCGAGCACTATGGACGGGTAGGAAATAGGGCGAGGGAAAAAAGAGATAATGTCGTCGCCAGTGTGCGCACACGTACATGGTGTATTAGGGGGTAAAGAACGGCGTCGCGGTGGTAGAATCGGCCGCGGACCATTTCTAGATACACGTTATTATCCCCTTTCAATATAATTTCAGCACACGTTGTCGTCTGTATTCCTGTAAACGTCTGCTCGCCTTGGCGAATCTTCTTTGCTTACTTACCAACGCTTCTAGCTTACTATACTTTATCACAGACGTGCTGTCCGGCTATCGCAGAGAGATATATCATGTGATAATATAACAGCGACAGAATATGCCCTGGTTGACTGTGATGGATCTAAAGACTGGCTGGCTACATTCTATGGCCGTCCGTAACCGCCCGCAGCCGTGGTCCTTTTCTTCCCATAGCGCCTCCCTTGTACTGTCCATGCTTTATAGAAACAACAGGTGTTCGAAATCTGTGCTCAGCGAAAGGTATCTGAAGCAATCCCGGTGAATCTACAGTCTGCCGTCGGCAAATGACGCTATGCTTCGTCCCAAACGAAACTCACCGAGGATAGCAGCGCGCAGTTACGATGTCTCTGCGACAACCGGATGTGTCAATCGAAGAAACTAGATGATCGCTTTTGGCTCGTACTGACAAGGCCGGCAACTCTTGCCCTCCCTTTTAGCGGATAAAGCGGCAACCATGAGACTGATGTACGGAAACGGTCGTTGTTACCTAGATATTATTGGCCCAATGGCGTTAGCTTCTGATAAAGTAGACGCTGGCGACGGCAGTGGCAGCAGTAGCGGATAGGGACGGCCAATTTACCTGAGAAGATAACGCGTTCATTTTCGTTTAACTAGAGCGCCCGTTTTTCGGGTTTAAAGTTAGTTATCACATATTGCCCCCGGAGAGAGCTGGCGGAAGCCGCCGACCGGTTAGTGATAGGAATGAACGGGGAAGATCTGATCACAGGGGGCGCCATGCAGCGGTCTGGAAATAATAATGAAAAGATAATGAATTCTAAAGGACACGTTAAGGTGTAACCGTATTGTTCAGCTCTCGGTAATAATGTTTTACAAAACTACTCAAGGCCATCATGTTCGCCGAACAATATTAGCGTATATATAAAAATCCTTGTTCTGGAACAAGTTCTTGTAAGTTACTTGAAAGCTATAGGAAAAAAAAAAAAAAACACCAAAGTGACGAGGCTGTGCTTGCTTTAGATGCGTCTGCTAAATGTTAGGATGTTAGATTAAGTAAGCATTTAAAGAATAAAATTTGCCGAAGTTTAGATGCTCGCCTGCTCGTGTTTACCGTGGCCACGCACTGAAAAAGAGACCGACTAGCCCCCAGACTGCGTTGCACGCCAGCCGTAATTTTTATACATGCACGAAATTGTAGAATACAAAAAATCTACCATACCGTGTTCCGTAAACAATTAACCTAATACACATCAGCTTATGTTTTCTACTTATAAAAGAGTCGTGCACCGCACAAACATCATCAGGAGGTACAAAAATTAGAGCGATATGCATGAAGTAAGGAGAAACTCGTGCTCAAACTATGGCTCTAGAAGGAGACAAATTAACAGCGAATATGATATGTAAGTTCGAACTAATTAAAATAATCAATGCATGAATAAACAGTCGCTGGCGTATCTTGTTCTCCGCACTAGCATTCCCGCTGATCACTTTTGTGAACGTTCGCCGATCCGCCACTGTGGCCTATTTATGTCACTCGTTGGACCTCCATGATATCCCTCATCGAAACAGGCGGCGCCGCACAACACGAAATTAAACATGCCTCGATTTGTCGCCGGTCACTCCCTCCGCGCCGCACCTGGGTTGCTTGCTAATTTCGGTCCAGCTACGTTCGGCCTGGTCGTAGGCATTCTGAATGGCCGTGACATTCTTGTACCATTACTTGCCTGGCAGGGCTGACCTGACCGGAAGTGCCATCAGACCGGAAAGAGCGTCAGATCGCGCTGGACTTCATCATTCTGCCTGCTGGCTACTATCCGCACTAACTGCATCCATTGTTCATTGCCTCCTAACATTTCATGTTGGTTAACCTAGTGCCTTTGCTCTCGCATGTTGTCGCTGCCCCATTCGGCATATTCCTACCTCTAATCGTCGTTTTCCCCATTCCATTTATACACTGTTCCTAACTAGTTCGGTTGATCCGCATGCCTCCCGGTATAATCTGTACTACCTGGTCACCGAATCGTATCGTTGCGGCCGACGTGGGAAACAAAGCTACACAATTAACTATGAAAGCATAAAGGCAATACACGTAAGGTAGGACAAATGGGGAAAGTAGCGAGGAAGGCGGAAAGAGATGTAACACAATACGGCCGGAATAATGCCTGCAAGCAAACTTTTTCTCCCTTTCATATAATCACAGAGACACGTACCGGCGTTGAACGTACATTGAAACCTAGTTGATAGCTACCTAGCCATACATTCACAACGGATTGCCAATTGTTGCCACTAATGCAGGTAGCAGATGGTATCTAGACGTCTTACAGGTGCCTGCAGAGTGCCCAATTACCCACCTCCATTCTGGGAACTGCTCTATTGTTGTTATCGCTTTCTCCTCTTACCGTTCTTATCCTTGCCGTCCCTTTTACAAAAGCCAACTACTTGCCGAAGTCGCAGGCGCCATAGGGTCTGCTATCCTATCATTATGCTTCGTTGTGCGTTGAATGCGGCGAGCTGATGCAAACGCTGCTGTCGGCAGACGCCGTCGCTAGAACCGTTGTCATAGGTAAGCTCGTAGTTGAGTCAGCTACCGCCATCAGCACGGTAGCTACTACGAGTACTGAAGGCAACAGTAGTGAAGAGATGGATGGATTACTTGATTTCCCATAGCTGTTCCCGAATCCTGAAGCAGTAGGAAGTTTGCATGGTATAGCTGGTAAAAGCTCTATGATCGAAGCAACGGTTAAACGAACAGTCGTCCAACGTTCGCTGTCGCTTGTCAATGTCATATGGTGTCGGACAAATAAATAGGCGAACCAGTCTCTTGTTTCGGCTGCGTTTGTTCCCTACGCTATGGAAGATGAAAGAGTGCGACTACCCTGAGCGAAGGCTAGACTGATGATTCGCCTTGACTATGTGGCCGGGATGACTTAAACTGACTAGCAACTGGACAGACTGCGAACCGTGGATGATACATTTTTCGACGTTCGTAAGTCCGGCTTTCCAGAATCAAGGTCCCAACAGCCCGCAGTAAATGTCTAATGCTCCATTATATGTGTGTTACATGCAGTGCTTCTAATCAATGTTTTGCTCGGCCTCTTCAGTATGACCCATTCATATGTGTGCATGTACACCTGTAACAGATATACGCCAAGCCGCAACGCTTCTGCCAGTTAGAACGACCAATTAATACACGTAATGCCTACAGCAGCAGAGAAATGATATAGACATTTGCACACTTCAAAGCGCGCGCGCAAAAGGATGAGGATGAGCTGAAAAAAAACCGTTTCCTGATCACGAGCTAACTGCCTACAAATCGTTTTTAACTAGATGGGTTGAACAAAAGCACTCGCAATACCCAGTATAACGTTCCATCTTCGACTGGCAATCACTGTCGTCTTTGGCGGAATTCCCACCGCTAGGATGCATTAGCGCACGGTATATGATAGGCAAGTGCGGCAAGAAAGCATAATAAGCAGCTAGTTTGGGAGGCACAAGGTGCGGGTTAAAGTTAGCGTCTCGGAATAGGTGTTCCAGCTTTAAAACTATTCGCTGCTGGGGCTGAAAGATGGATCACTAAGAATTTGAAGACGCCCACAGCGAAGTTGTAGCAGTAAAAAGGTGGGGAATACTTGAGTGGGGGTAGTCGAGATGGGACAACGTCCTCCTCAAACGTCGCTGGCCCTTAGATACTAAGTGTGCCCATTACATTGGTACAAATATTAATATCGTGGCTGTGTAAGTTTTAAGCAAAGGTAGAAGGCAGAAAGCAGCAAGCACGGTACGGGATGGTTACTGAGACACAATGGTAATTCTCTACGACAGGTTATATTGCACATAAAGAACAAATTGAATACGTGAATATAATACTGAGTGTGCTCCAGCATTGGGGCAGACGGCTTTACTGGAATCAAATCGAATTTTTAAGCTCGCTAACATGATCTTATTTGTGAGCGCAATGTGGTCCTTACTTAATTCTTTGGTTTTCTGTTTTTTTTTACTAGATCTAAATTATTCAAGGGAACACTGGACCATATAGGCCACTCTGTTTTCGTAATATAAAAAATTGCAGAATTTTCGATACGGGCACTAGTCAGCAATTTAGTGGAAATCGAATTACTGAATTTTTGCTTTTGATCTAATGTCAAAAATTAACCTATATAAGAACGCTAGATGTTTTTAAATTTCATTGAACGTTTGATAAACAGGAAAAAAGCAAGGCAACCGATTCTTTTTTTTTCTAACAAATACTATTTATGCGAGTTTCAAAGAAAAACTGAAAAAACTACATAGGATCAGAATACGATGTAACTAATGAAAACGAAACTATGTGTATAAAAACAATTCAAACGTAACGTTTTTGCGTTCGTTGTAGTACATGTAACATGCTAATATTTTCTCCTCAGTAAGACGCAGCTGGTGGATATGCCAGTACTCACATGATCTAGAACTGGGCTTCATACCGTGTCGTAACACCCCATTTTAACCCGTCGTAGGCGAATTATATGGCTTGTAGAAATTGGCTGAACAATAATTGCAAACGTTGTCCTTTGTAGCCAACACAACAGCTCTTTCTATTGAGAAAAACATATTCCCATTAGTTTTGTTAAATGATTAACCTCTTTGCAGAAAACTACTAGTGGCCCATATAGGCTTACTTAGAAAGCCTATTCCGATCGACGACAAGGGTGACTCGAAAATTAATAAATTGCAATAGGCCCAGTTAGAGTGCATGATTGAAGGGCTTTTGATGAATATACAGATATTTTTTCCTCTTCTGTAGCACTAGCTATTTTTAATAGTGTCTTCAACTAAATTTTCACCAATGTAGATCTTCCCTCTCTTATATATGTTCGAGCTGCACTTCGTTTTTATATAACAATAACATGAAAAATACTGAAGGCTATTGATACGGGCCGCAACACTCAGCCGCGCAACCCACGCATGTGTCTTAATGTGTGGCCTAGGCCCTTTCGCGCCCTAAAATTGTTCTTGCCAATCGTTTAGGCCTTCCGGCTGACAGTCGCCCAGTGTCGCGCGACCCCCCAACATTGTAAAGCCGTCGTTGTAACTGCGACGCTTGCATTGCTTGCTCGAATCGTAACTTTTTTCCGCCATTGAACTTCATTCATTCATTCATTCATTGATGCATACACGCATGCACTTCGACATCTTTAGCAACGATCGAGTTAGAAGGTGGTAGCTTCGGTAGCGACCCTGCACACACAAGGCATCACCAAACCCCGTAGGCTTTCAGCTTGGCCAACCACTTCACCCATCGTCAAACTAACTAGCCTTTTGGCCTTGGCGATCTGCTGTCCTCTCGTTGGCATTAATTTTACGTACTAATATAAGCACAAGTGCTATTTATTCGAATAATAGGGAATGCTTATTATTAATACGGCCGTAACTTTATATCTGTAGATCCTAAATAGACATTATTTAACTTAAACAAGTTAAATCATCTTTTAAATTACATTTTCATGTTAATTACGTCGTTTTCTACAACCATAATAACTACCTTTTTCAAATCTCGTATAGCAAAACGCCTCTCATCTCTCACTACTCCGTCGATGGCTTAGCTCTGCGTTCAGCTTACTATTAACCTAGCAATGGCGTCTCATATAGAAGCGACTAAAGCATAGCAGCCTGACATCTGCAGCTGGATTGATTCATCAATTCTATATTCTGCTTTTCTATCTTCCAGTCCTGTGGCCATATCCTGTCTAGTTAAGTACTATTGTCGCTGCTGCAATGCGGGGTTTGCCGGTCCTTGCTACTATACTTCTGCTACAATGCACCTTCGGCCAAAGGAAATAGAGCAGGTAGCTCCAGGTAGCGCCCAGTCAGCGAATTAGCTGCACCTTCGCTTCCCGTACATATGTATTTCTCCCCAGAGTCCTCACAGTCAGAGCTGCATAGTACAACTTCGCATTTGCGCCGGCTTGAGCGTAACGACCGAACGTCCCTTCGAGCGCCACCGTGTTAGACGTGTTTCTAGCGGTTGTTTTTGTCCCGGCCTTCGCGCTGTCAACGGCTGCTTTGTTCGTACCCGGCCCGGCACTGAGTAGGATTTTGCCGAGGCAGAGACTTATTGCTACTTGCTGATCTGGTCATCGCAGTAGGCCACTAGTTGGCCAGCTGCTCCTGCAGATGTTGCAATTGGAATTGCCCTGTCGGCCTTGCTGATGCTGGTTTCAACATGGCCAGCAAGACTAAGGAGCTGGTAGTAGTGGCCACCGGGATGAAGTACCGGCGGAGCGTTACGGTGCTAGGATAATTGAGTGCTATTAGTGATTTGTGCCGACCAAGCGAACAGCCGCTGACAATGTACTGTGTAAGACGCAGCACGGGATGTCTGAACGATGGAGCGTAAAGACGATTGTGGCTATTGTAGGGGCTTCTAGCGCGATAACTAATGTAAGCACTGGGAACCAAGAGCAGTGCGCGAAGCTACGCCGAACTATATGACGTTAATCTAATACACACGTAAGACAAAATGCTCCGCCGTCAACTCGTGGCAGTTACCATCTTCTGTGCAGCTGATCATATTGAAATTGCCAAATAATAAATAGAAGTAGGGTTAATTAATTTAACTACATTGCCTTTCGTACCGATGCTATAATCCGATCTTGAATGCGCCGACCATTGCAGAACGGCTAACCCTATTCAAGAGAAACGCCAACCAGTAGGTAAGGGTCATGCTGTTAGTTAACTGGAGTGAATCTCTTAAGTTTTTCAAGGGCTTTGCCGAACAAATGTATATGCGCTTTCGTAAGTATTTCGAGACCAGGGATGGATAGGGGTGATGTCTGATAGCAGATATTAGATCGATTTATTTAGCAAATTCCAAGACCATCAAGTCAAAATTTATCGCGGAAAGCTATGTAAGGTCAGCTTCGCCGATACGATAAGGAAGGCAATCTGTTCTATCGATTTTGTTTCGGGTCCACCACCAGCTGCAGACGACAAACCTAAGTTTCTGCGTTGATGCTAAGACTTCGGCAGAAGCACTCATATAAACAGTACCACTAGATACACTGAGGAGACTGAACGAATGGACACTCGCTTTGATCATCTCATGCAGTGACAGGTTTCAGATATTCCGCTCTCACGTTTCTATGCTCGCTGCACAAGTGTTGCATCATCAACAATCGATTTCGGATAAAAACACTATCTAGAACACCAACGTACCTATTCGTATGTCGGTTCTACATTATAGTCCTACTGTTCATAGAAATTCAGCTCGTAAGAACTACGCTGCTACATATCTATTAGTTTATTAAAGATACTAAGGTAACACTATACTCCTATCTACAATACAATACAATATAGCCTGTCTATTTTTTCTGAGGAAAACCCCATCTCTTTTACCTGTCGTTTACCTT
The DNA here is from genome assembly GCF_002532875.2 of Varroa jacobsoni. Classification (NCBI taxonomy): domain Eukaryota; kingdom Metazoa; phylum Arthropoda; class Arachnida; order Mesostigmata; family Varroidae; genus Varroa; species Varroa jacobsoni. Next base: position 181,372 of record NW_019213663.1, read on the forward strand.
TCCTACCTTTACGTTTCCGGCTGTCCGCTACAATAGGACACAACTGACTTAAGTGAGACGGATAGGCTTGAGTTAATACTTTACCTGGTCGCATTTCGGATGCAATATTTTCGCATTGATTATAAGTCATTACACGGCCAATTTGGATCCAGCTACAGAATGTGCAATTCTATGAACAACGTTGTAAAGCTCGTTCTCAATATCGATGCTGCTATCGATCGCTACTTAAATGCTGTCGCTACGCCGGCCTCACAACTCGAAATTGCCTTCAGATAACGCTTCGGCACAGAACATGTTAAGCAAATTGGAAGACACTTGCTGAAGCCTTGGCGAACGTTGAGTAAGACTTTTTGTCGGGTGTACAATAACGGTTTATTCGTCGTCTTACCCTGACCACTTTTCTTACCAATGCGTAGTAAACGCAGCTCCTTTATAGCTATTTCTGTGACTGGCGTAAGCCGCCTTGAAAAAAGCGGCGATCTGTTTGCTTGCAAAATGCGAAGCCAGCGCCTACATTACTCGTCTATGCTTACTCTATGGAAAGAGAATGCCACGGGTAGACCTCGTTCGTCCACTTTTCCCCCTATCTGCGTTATGCCAGGGGTCTTTGAAAAGGCTCACCGGCATCGGCCCCGTTACCCTGCCATAAAACTGAATTTCCGTCCGGTGTTGATGCTAGCGTCGTCTGTGCTGCCGCTACACCGCACTTCAAAGAAATCAGCTCTGTCAACCATTGAACAACTATCTTTGCAGGCGCTCATCAAAACGTCCCTACTATCTGGATCGTTACCCCCCCCGCCGCTCGCTCTGTCCTTAGATTTCAACGGTGCTATCCGCTCATTTCAACCAATTGTAGAGAGCTTATACTTGTCCTACAATGGACTACGAGACCTGCCGGACAGCAGACAGCCATGCAACACTTCGGAATGAGATAAAGAACTATGCCATGAAAGGGACAAGGGCCGCTGAAAAAGGGCTATATATGATTCGTCTGTCGCGTTTAACAAATATGTCGGAGAGGTACCAAACGGCCCAGAAGTGTGGTGTACATTGCTATTCTGTGATGACTGACACTGAAATTTATGCATCGTTTCATTTTAGGCCATGATATGATAACTTTGAACGAGTTTTGCTAGCAGGTTCGTTTGGTGGCTAACCAAATTAACACTATTGCTTACAGCCTTTAGCTAAATGTTGCCAAAATCAGCAAACAATGCAGCTGTCATTGCGTCTTCTTTCGCTCTGATCAAATTACGGTTTCGCGCGTACCGGCAAAATAGATCCAGGCGTAGAGGTGGATTTAGATATGTCAAAGACTGCGCTATTACCATATGTGTTTATCCGTGTGCAGGTTCTGTGGACTGTAGAGAACAACTCAGCTGTCGCCCCCAGCTTCTTCCAGAGATTTCGCAATTTGCGCCTGTCATTGGCAGCTGCCAACCAGCGTCTCTTTAATACTTTTTCTCGCTAGGAAATGTCTGAGACTGGGTGTATTCTAACGAAAGACGCTGATGCTAAGTGTTGCGCTTTCATTTACGTATATAAGCCAGCAACGATGTTGTGCCATTTTCGGAGACAGCCGGAAGACAATGTGGGGGCGAAACGTTAACTTGCGACTTCCGTCACGTGGCTGTCACCTATACTGACTTAGACTTTTTATTACTCAGCAAACATGCTATCACTGAGCGAGCCCAAGTAAAATTCGCATACTCCAGAATTTTTGTAGAAACCCAAAAGTAAATTTCTCTCCCAACATAAGGTAATTTTATCTGTAGTTTTTCATATTCAAAATAGTTTATCATTATATATATATATATATATATATGATAAATCCTGCTGCATCGAAATACATCTCGTCCCGCAGACGGGTTCGGTAGGCTTTGTTTTAGGATTGATCTGTCCGCGTGTGAAGTAACAGCTATTGTGATTTAACAAAAAAAGGGGTGACAAAAACGTCCTATATCTATATTGTGTAACGAGTTTTTAGAAGAAGTTAAGGGAATATCGAATGATATATTTCCAACAAATTGTATAATACCTATAACTGATGCGAACCTTTGACGGTGACCAAAATCTAGCGATCAATCTTCATGTTGGAATCAAGCACTATGCATTTGCACCGTGACCTTGTTTAGGCCACGGGTCGAATCCGGAAATCGCCGTATAGTTGCTTGGGCCACAACTCCGCAATTAGGTAAAATAAACGTTTACATAGCCAAAAAAAATAGCTTATCAATTTAAATAAATGCTGCTTCAACTACGAGCCTGGTCCTTCTTAGAGTAAAAGTGCATTTCTTTTCGATGAATTCTCATCTAAGATTACTTTCGCCCTCCAACCCTTATCGATGTATATAGCAGTTGTTTTAAAGTACGTATACTAAACAATTTCAAATTTGGGAATATGGTATTTCTGCGTGAAACGATTTCGTGATCATTTTTTCATGGCGGTCCAGTAACGCGCAGCTAGAGATCAGCTTTAATCAGTTGGTAATTCTAAAATATTACTGTTAAATATTTTAGGTTTTAAATTCTTAATCGTACGTGGTTTGGGTAATACTCGAGCGGGGCCCGGAACATTGGGGTACACCGGTTGTTTATACATTTACGTCGACCATGTTTAAGAATGATGATGTGATAGCGCATTGACTATTCAAGTATACATAGCAATAGAACGAGTGTGTTAAATGTAATGTAGGTAAGAGTATACAAATAAGTGTCAACTTTTTTAAACAATGTCTTCAGCTTCACATAGATAACGCACGAATGACTGTTGAGTCATCTAAGAAATTCTATGTGTTCAATTTCAGCTGCGTTATGCCGTGTCTAGTTCCTCTTAGTCGTTAAGTTCGAAGGACAAGTCCACCAGGCCAAATTTAGAATTTAGGATCTGCTATATGTAGCTCTCACTCACACGGGCAAAGACTGGTTAGCGATTCTCTTGGAGATGACCACTGTTATGGGTAGTAAGGTATACCCAAATGTCACTTTTTTTTTTATATGGCATCTCTTCTCTTTATGGACAGAACAGGACAAAGTCCTGCTTCTCTACGCACATTATACAGTTATCGCTCTACCTGTACTGTGCACGGTAAATCTAATAAGAATTTCCAGCGGAGTTTACGTTCCCTCTGCCATTATCGCCGCTGATGCCACAGTCACTGGTGCGTTGTAGAATTGCCATTTCCAAATTCCATTCGTTTCAATTGAAAAGATTGCTAACGCCAGCTATTATGACGCAGCAGGACAACGTAGTAGTAGGAATCAGTAATCGAAATAGTACTACACCTTCATTTCATCGGCAGCCGCAGCAACAACATCTCTAGAAACCTTCCGCTTGTTCCCCTCGAATTCGTCGCTTCTCAAGTGTTGCTCGAAAGACATTCGCCGTCTCTCCATCCGTCTATGAAGAGTGAACCCCCAGCCAAACAAACACGTAAACAGCGGACTGACTGTCTGTTTGTCTGTCTATTCCAGTGCCTCAATGTAATGCATCAGCTTCTCTAAGGACACCCCGAGCGGACGCCTCTACGTTTTCCTTGTTTCTTCTATCTTTTATAGCTTGGCCACAGACGCGCACACACAGTTGGTTGACAATCCGACGATGCATGTACTGCTACCGACAACGTCACTGCGCAGGCCACTACGCTGTGCAGCGGTAAACACGATAGAGACAACAAGGGCTAAGCGGAACTGGGCTAAGTGACGTTGTAGGGTCGGCAGATACCCAGCAGAGGGTTGGGACAGGACAAACTGGTATACCGGAACATAAGTGCGTCTACAGCTGTTTGGGAACATTTCTGCATCTTGGAAGCTTTGCGGCGGACAGAAAAATGCACAGATGGACAGATGGAAAAAAGGTGGGTGCAATGCAAAGGAATAGTATTTCGGAAAAAATGCCGCTCTGAAAGATAAAAACTTGGGGAAGCAGGGGAGAAGAGTATGGGGCAAGAAGACATCGTTAAGGCCTGTATGTAAGGCCACAATTCGATATGGGAATGGATGCGAAGTTCGAAAAAAGGGGTACCAGTGCGCGTGTTCACGACTCAAGAAAGACGGACGAAGTAGAACGAACATTGTCAGAGAATAAGTAAGTAGCCAAACCCACGGCGTCTTGATCGTTGTGAATAGAAAAAGTTTTCGGCAGCTAGCCAACTAACAGCTATTGCTTTGTGGATGTATTCGTCTCGACGGATGCTGCCTGGCCAGGATTGATGGCTTGCTTTATGCTTTGGTTACTGTTATGCGATGGCTGTTGCTATCGTTGTTGTTCCTGGTCCACCATTGCCGATCGTGTTTTGTGAAAGACTGTCCATTCGTGTATTCAGTGTAACGCGTTGGTTTTCTGCTATAGCCGTACTGCATCTGCTGCGGCTGCTTAGCATTTGGTCAACCTTTGGATCTCTATGGCAAAACGGTCGAAACAAAATGCTGTTGGCTGATTACACGAGCCTGTAGTCGCACAAAAACACCAAACGGCTCTTTAGACGAAGAGGCTGCTAAAGAGATCGTTTACATACGATGACTTCCTTGTCCTGTATTCCTCTGGTTTATCCTGATTGGGCTAAGACACAATGGGGGGGGGGGAGATGCAGGCTTATGTATATAGATTAAGGGAGAAAAAGATTATTCTTTGGGGCACAGCTGTGGCTTCGATTCTGGGCACATCGTTGCGAAGACGACAATGCTTTAATCTGTGCTAACGTGCTAGTTATTGTGCATCAATGTTATATCTAAAGCTTCGTATAACACGCAGCGTTGTGAGTTACCGGCGTACTCTAAAACCTGTTTAAATGGATAGTTACAGCAAGTGATACGTTTGTTCTATAGAAAACTTCATCATTAGCACTTCACAGGACAAAAGCTTTGCCATTCTCCTAACAGTAAACGTTAAGAAAAATTCATATATTCTAGTTGATGGTGATAGTTCTATTTATGGCATCACAAATAAAAAATGCTACCACATATATGTAGTCAAATGATGACGAAACTTTATACCACAAGAAATAATTACATATATGTACAAGGAGTACCATTTATGCCTTACAGGATGCTTCATATGTGTATTGTCATTTAATATCTCGTATTTACTAAAGAAAGGGTATTACTGTAAGGTAGTTGTGTTTTTAACCGTGAAATCTAGCTAACTATGCTCTCAGATTGGTAATGATCAGACAGGTTTGTATCTAAACAGATAACTTTAATCTAATCAGAGCTATAATACCTAGGTAACAAATGTCAGTTATTAAATAGAGAATAATTTTCTTGGGTATCAAAGCAAAATCCCTTTCGGGTTGTCTATTATCCCATCCTTAGTCCAACAGCGGGTTTTTGTCTCATATCTGTCGCTAATCTTCGACTCGTCAGCGGGACGCGAAGTAATCCCTGCAATTGGTAATCGGTAATTTTCTGACTATATCAGATATGTCTGGCTATATATTCCGGAACTATAATCTTATTTACACTGAGGAGCTTCTTTCCGAATCCGTTTTTATACGAAAAAATAGAAATGAATGGCTAAAAAAAAAGCGAACACATAAAAATAGATTTTACCTCATTGGAGTCGTTGAAGTTTGTGACTACCTCTATGAGATAAACTCATAACACTTTGTTCCATCGATAAAATCTCTATTACTAGCCTCCAATGACATATTTAGGTTTGTGAGCTAAACCTGGTTTAGTTGTGGCGGGCAGCCGATGTCAGCGCCTAAAGTAGTCCGGAACTATCTCTAGATTGTTATGTGTTTATGGTGTTGAAATTTTTCCTATCACAACAGTCTAGTTAATATATAGTGTATTCAAGTAACCAGTATCGTTACATTAACCTTCCTATTTTCTCAGTAGAACTCGCAAGGAGGCGTGTGATATCTATGAGTCTATACACCGTCTATCCAAACTTAGCAATGCCGAAAGATTTTATCACTCATTGATATATTTATCACTAAGCTCTTCATGATCACGTCACGGATCAACGTGACATATAAATGGCACAAGCGAATCCCGGAATATCGAGATGACCGCTGCTATAATTATAACTTATACTTAGGGGCTCACGGCAGAATTGTGAGTTCAACGCCCATAAGTCTATCGACCCATTTTTTGTTTGGGTCAGCAAGTTGGAATCAGTTCGATCATTCAAGAAAAATGAAGAAGAAAATCAAACCATTATTATAATAAAGTAACGATAAATGTAAAAAGATCTGTATGTCGCAACTGGTGATCCACCCTTGACGGTTAGCGTTATTTATACTTATGAACTCGTCAAAGACTGCTTCCACCACTACTGCGAGCCACAAAAAACATTTGGACGTTACCTTCTTTTGCCTTTTCTCGAAATTGGTATAGCGTGAGATCGTGGGCCATTAGAACTGACGTATTTGTATAAACCTCACATTGCTGTTGATCCTTTCTATGATCTACATTCCTGCAGTGTTCGTCTTTGGTTGTCCTTCCTCTCAATGGGCGTATACTGCCCTGATCCCGTTTCGTCAATATAAAAGAAATCCGGACCAGCTTATTGAAAGTCAAGCCGATTTCACCATCTCAATAGGCGCGCATTGGGTGGGGAGGTCCTGTGCCCGCGGCTGTACGGGTGGCAGCAATGGAGAAAATGCTACTGCTTCTTCATCTGCTCTCTCTCTCTCTGTCCCAAGCGGAGGTGCATGGCAAATGAAGGATCTCAGAAGCAGCTCAAAAGCGATTCACGGCCAGAGTTGGGTTGTACAAGCCGGTCGCCCGACTGGCCCAGCTAACGCCCCAGCGAAGGCCTCGAAAAGACTGTATGTATATAAAGGAAATAGAAACGTATGAAACCAGCGCGGACGGCTCCTATTGACATGCAAACGGAGTTGGGAGTTGCAGACACAGTCTTTACTTCGTTGTACCGCCACATAAATGCTTGGGGTACTTACACTGTTCCGTGCACTGGGTCCGCACTATGGCGGTATTTCCGTACCAATCGGCTCACTCCACTCAGATTAGATACGGGCCGGTGAATTCTATTGGAAGCTGGTGTTGTTTCAACAATATGCTAGCAAGCAAGAGGAACGAAAAATGGAAGTGTCTCAGCAAACGTAGCTCACGGAGAATACGGACGACCTGTCAGAACTTTTCTACCCGCTGTCGCTCTTATGACTCGTCAGAGTGAAAGAGCTTCATCAAAAAATCAACGCTAAATAACTACTGCTATTAATGGTTAGACTGAAGAAAAGATTGAGTCTGAGATAGCTGATACGCATCATTCGTCTGTACACACCTAAAAGTATCAGCTTACGAGATATTTGTACGAAACTTCTAGAGATATTGCTATAAAAAAAAAAAAACATTACGCGATATCTCACACGGAAGCGGTGTGCATACCACTGAATGTATTATGATAAGCGTACATTCAAGGATCAGCCTACGAGTTTTGAAAAAAATATTTGTTACAACTTATAGGCACGCGTTTTCTTAGAACCCAACGTCATTTAGCACCCAATGAGGAAGAATTTAATATACGGCCGAATCATCGAACTTCAGCATTTTTTTTTATTAAGTCTGAATGTTACTTCACATGTTTAGGAGTGTATATATATATATATATATATATATATATATATAAGTCTAACTGCGTATATGTACGTGAAACAACAAGCTTTGCATACGTTTCCAACTTCATCCATATATAGAGCGTTTGATTGATAAATCTCGTTAACAACATATATATTTTATACATTTTATGTGAATTAACGGGGTTCTATAGATGTATATAGATAGGTTATATAGATGTATATAGATCCGGCAACAGGACAAATAGGTGAAAATCATAGCAAAAAGTACAAGTAGAATTCCTATGGCAGCCTTTATACGTGTACGTATCTTTTTCCATGTTTCATGGCGTGTTGTACACCATCGGACATACACGACTGTATGAATACGTCAGGAAGCCGAGGATGTGTTACCCACTTTGACTTGCCTGTTTTTTTCTTATGTATCTTGGCCATGGAGTCCGGATGCTCGTTGCCCTTTGACTAGCGGCCCGAACTCACATTGCGAATAAGCTTTCGTTGCTTCTGTCGGAGGATAAGGGTGTGGGGCAGGTTCTTCCGCCAGACTTTGATAAAAATGCCCTTCATTTGTTAACGTCGACATATTAAAAAAAGTCAATGAGAAAATGCTACGGCTGCAGGATGCTGTCCTTGGGGGACGACGGTCCTGGGCTGGGCGAAAACGATAATGCGACGCTCATCGACAACCTGGCAAAACGGCTAGCCCCACGCGGCGGAAAGAGGTCCCAGTAAGTGAAGTGAGCACTTCGAGTTGGACTTAGTCGGGCGAATACAAACTACGCCTGTGGAACGTGTCATACGCAAAGAGATCCACAATATCGAGGTATAAAAAGGGAACAGTTTCAAATGCGAACAGTGTTCAGGCATCGTTCCGTAATGATAGCAGAACTTGAATTTGATCCGACCTTTGATTAACCCTGTTTACCATTAGCGATGAAGCAAAAATAGAAATGTGTGAGTTAGCAGCATTTAACGCTTAAAACAATGTTACAATATACATCGATTGTCTAGGTACCTAATGGTGGTTTGAGTCGATAGACTTGATTGGATACGCTGCCGCGAAAGTGATGCGCTATTATCTATGTAGTTTTTGAAGTGGTCTGGTAAAAGTATAGAACAAATATCGAATACGAACGTAAATTGAATTACTTCGTTTGCACGTCTCACTCATTGAAGTCGCGGCGAAAAACTAGAATTTTATAGGATTGAAGGCTAGGGAACTTTACTCAGTTGCTAATAGCAGATGCACTTATTATGTATCACTGTCATCGTCTGATCGTTTCCGATTTCAACCAATCCAAGTCGAAAGGAAAGAGGTGGTACATCTTCGATGCAAAGGCTGAAGAATATTGTAGAACCCCACACTTGAGTTCTGTTTCAATCTTAATCTAGATAGTCTTAATTGTTTTTTTCCATGTGTATCTGGCACTGTCCGGTAAACAGATAGTTTTATCAATTTGGATTTGATGATATCCACTCTTCATAGCTTTGTCTACGGTTGGGTTAATGTGAACAAATTACTTGCCTGCCCTGAGTGACTCCGATTCTGGCAGTGTAAAATATATCTTGCAATTCAAATGACGTCCTATTTCAGGCATCCGAGAGATGTATTTTGATTCTTTGATTATTTGACTTATTTTGATGCAACATTTCGATCTGTCCCATATAAGTCTGTTTCTTTTTATTTTGAATATTTGCCAAGACACGCTGTCACAATAAAATGTTTCAGAAAAAGCGCGCCATAGACACAACAACCACACCGTTTTCGTTTCTTTGTCGTTGGGTGAACAGTAATTCAGAAAATAATAATTTTAAGCAACTAATGACATTGTGAGGGCTGCGTCTAACTAACGAATAGACCCTGAAACGCTTTTAATTTTACTATTGATTCTTATATGGGTGGCGCCTTTGAAGCTCTGTCAGACGGTGCCGTATGATACGAAGCGATTAATGAAACGGAAAAATACCCAAACGTACTTGACTTTCAAGCCGCAGCACGCATTGCGATTCGAGTACATATTTGTGCAACTGAAGGCAAATGACAACGTAATAACCTATATCTACGTTTCCGTAGAACTTATGATTGACTAGTACTAAAAAGTCGATCGTCTTCGTCATTATCGTGATGGCCGATGAGGGCGCCACTAGTATCGTACGGTGGGCTCTCCGAATCAGTCGGCAGGTTGAAAACGGCCAGGTGTTCTATAGACTTTGTCACGATTAAAGTGTTTGCCAACTAAATTGAGAAACACGGTGGTGGTTGAGGTACGAACCTGAGCGCAGAAACACTAGGTTGATCTAGGAGAAGTCCTAGCAGAAAGAAGCAATAGCCGCTTAGCATAGATATATAGTAATATACTGCAAATGGAATAGCATAATTCAGCTAAAGACGTTTCTGCTTCTAATATCCCTCACACAAAAGTCGTTATTAAACTGGGTTGTATTTATTTTTTGTTAGTTTAAAAATCTTTTCGTATGTATAGAAAAAGTCTTCAGGTGGTTTCATAGAAAGCAAACTGGTTTGACTGGAGACAGAATTGGGCCTCTGAAAAAGTGCTTTAACGTCAAAATACCTGACACAACAGTGAAATAGATTAGCTTTTGAAGAACGCTGTTTTCGTAATTTTTTTTTAAATACTACCGTTGTTAGCCTTCCTGTGGGCTGAGCAATATGTTTGCTTGAAGATCGTCGCAACATACGAAGCTTTACAGAAATGTGATAGCTTCGTACGCTAGAACGAAAATCATTATAGACCGAAGAAGTTATAGAGTGAAATTTGCCTAAGGCACTCGTTAGAAACAACCGATTCTGTGGCAGAGAATAGAAATATAACAGTATATTCGTCAAACACTCTTCTACTATGTGTTCTAACGCGGCTCAGTTATTTCACACAGTTCATTCATTCGTAGAAAGATATTACTTATAGACACCTACGTCGTTGGTCCATATAGTTCTTGGTGAAGTTATATGGATCAGAGAACTATTTTCTACGAAAAGCTCAATTACTTAACAAAACTATTTTTTAGGGAATTTTTATTTCTTTAGAGACAGGACTGTCCTTCTAACTAACGGAGACGATGCTCTATAATTATTTACTTTAAGGTTAGAGAGGCCAAAGGTTGTGGACATGAAGCTCTTCTGCACAGTGTATGATGTTGAGTTTTGATTGGCCTGGGTACTAGGATATAAACGAGCTGCTTGACTAATGTAATTAAAAAGCACTGAAAGCTGTATACTATTGTACCTGTGCATGATTTCGATACGGATTAATGTCTCTAGTAATTTCTGATTAATGAATGTTTACAATTTTGCTTTATTTGAACGATGCAATTATGGCAATAAGCTCCTTGAAATATATCACATAACCTTTTAACTATATTTGACGTATATAGAGGATATACGGATTTTTATATGGTGTGAGGCTACTTACTTCACTTAATTTGCCACTAATGGCACTCGGTTTTATACGTGGTCGAAACACAATAGACCACACAGGGTCACCTCATTATGTTTCATACGGCCCTTGGAGTAGTCATGTGTTACGACTGAATATCATGATTTTTATAAGAGACAACTTGTTTTCATTTTGCTGTTTTCTCGATCGACGTTGTGTAGCTCCACCTTCAAAAATCAAATCGAGCAACGTAAATTACACTAAATCCCTGGCACGTGTACATCTCGAAAATTGTCAAAGTTTGACAACATTGAAATTTTAAACTAACGTTCTCTTACTAGAAAAAAAACCGCTGTGGTCCATAAAATCCCTGTGACATATAATCCCCTATCTTTCCCCTATATGTCACTAGGCAAATTCCAAGCGGAACATGATCTATTCGCAAAAAAAGACGTGCTTCCTGGTTTATAGGTGCGTCTCAATCGTCGCCGATCTTTAGATTCAGAAGGCAACAAACTTATTCCATAACCACTCGTTCTACTTAAGCAACGTAGCTGTTCCCTTCTCTGCAGAACCATCTCACACTTAATATCGTTACTGGGCACCTTAAACTCAGTCAGCGTAATCATCGTTTAATATATCAGGTGCACCAATACAAAACGAGATGCTGTCATAAGCATTATATTTTTATATATTTGCTAGAAATAAAGTTTTACATTTGGTACTTGATGTTAAACGTTGCTTATTGCGGTTTGTTCCCCACTATGAGATAACTTACGTTTACGCCCAGGTTCGAACTTCGATTAGCCTACGGGCCGTTAGTTTAGTAAGTAAATAAGCCACCACCGTACTATCACGTGGCCATTTGATCTCTGTTGAATTAAGACACGAAGTACGCACTTATGATGCAAATGATTGAGAGCTAAATAAATAATGCACCCTTATACTAGCAAATATGTTATGTTCTCTAACTGATGATGTTGCGATATTAATTTCAAAAACAGAACAATACAGGCCCAAGTTGTTCCCACTATGCCGACTCGGTTTAGGCTAGCTCTACGCCCTTATAGTGAGCATGGCGTAACAAGTTGGCTAGTATCTAGGTCATACGGTTCTGTTACCTAGGCCCTCGCAGGCTCAGTTTTCAAAAATGGCCCTATGATGCACCGTTTAAAACGAATACATAACATTTTGACGTTTGTATCCATCGTACTTGCTCGGTTCCATGTGATGTTCATATGCGAGTTGGCAAATTCAGATATGCACATATAGGCTTATTTCAATTCTCGTCCGCTCTCACCAATTTATCCGTGTTACCATTTATGCGCACGCCGAGGTTGCGATGCACTAACGCTAGCATCAAGGCCTCACCGGACTGCTCTTCTGCACCACGTTCGATTTTTATCATCAACATGCCCACAGACCTGTGCACGTACGATCAACGTACACTCTTTCGTTCTTTTTTTCGCCGCTTACTGATGCCGACGTAGTAGCTCACAGGGCGACTTCAACGGAGTGCGTAAACCGAGTCGAGAATTCGGCTACTTAGGACGACCGTAAAGATGCCGTACTGACAGCAGTTCTGGAAAGTACGGCATCTTTACAGCAGCTGAACGGTACCCTGATGCTGTTCCAGTAGGGAAGCAAGCGTTCTCCTGGTGGCCAACAAATAAGGAACCACACCGCTATAGAAGCGCCGAAAACGGGCCATTCGAGCGAAGTAAGCACGCTGGCACAGAATGTTAAGTGCGATAACTCGCGCCCGATTGCATGTGTTCACAAATATGTTCGAAGGCGGCCAGCGATTAACAACAGTCATGCTTTTGCATCCGATGCGGAACAAGTAAAGCCGTTGCAAGAATAGACAGGGCCCATATTGGGTTCAGGTTAGGAACGAATCCTTTTTAGCCATTGCGACCAATGCAATACTCGTGATGATGAAACTGCCGACAGCGATTGACTCTTAGCGATGTGAGCACCGATGAAGCACAAGCACTCATTAAATACATACTCAATGCACTGATGCCTGAGCACCCAATAAACGATATGGTCGGCATTTGCATCATCTCGTTCACCCAAATGGGTACGTCGATTTACCGGCCTATTGGACTCATTCGGGAAACTCGTGTTCGCTCCAAAGTTAGTCATGCACAGCTTCAAGTCCTAACCGATGCACCGAGAATGTTTTCTACGTAAATGCATCGGCTATGCCCACAAAAAAAAGTCAGCTTACATTAATGCGCCAGCACCGATCCTAGTTATAACGTTTGAATGCCAGTTATGACTATATGTATCTGTAGTAACTAGTACGAGTTATTACATGTTTTACGTCAGCTACTTTAGAAGGCTGGCTGCCAGCACGAAACTGAGTGCGGTCACGTCCTATGACGAACTTAGTGGGAATCACATACGGAGGTAATAACTTTAACTGTAAAATAATCTTAAAATCATTGTAAGAATTTAGACAGGATATGGGCTGTCATTTAGACAGTCAAAAAGACAGATGCGTGCCCACATTCACTTAAGGCAGAATCGGTAAGGAGTTTTGTATCGTATGCTGTTATCAATAAGTGAGAAAGTTTGTGTTGTTTGAATAGTCACAACATAAGATGAATATGTCCAATCTTCCAAACATGTAGGCAATCTAGTTTTAAGACCCTGTTCGAATAGTCACAAGGGCAAATCATACTTTTCGTCCTGGAAAGATGTCGGTTATTATATAAATTGAACAAAGTCGTCTCTTCCTTGAGACTCCAATTTAGAGTGTCCAGAAAAACATCATGTCGTTAAGTCTCTTTTATCTAAGGTGCAGCTATGCACGCAACATAAGACGCCAACTTCAAACAATTCAAACGAGGATGTTCATGTTTTCAGGAGACGATTCGTGTGATTTCACCAATGAGTCCACAATTTACCACCTAAGAGTCTGTATAAGTATCGTATATAGATAGAAATCGCGGTGATCACTAACGTTCAATTCATTCATGATCATATACGTGCTTTAGAGGGAAATTAGTAGTCGAGCAGGTGCGCAAAACTGCTGGCCTGCGACACCTGAATTAGTGAAGCCTCGGATTAAGGAACACTGTCCTGTATAGACTCACAATTATTACTATTGTGTTCAACTTAGCCGGAAAATGACGGATACATTAGGCTTTCCAGAGCTATTCAGCGAGTCGAGGGGTTTGAATAAGATTGAGATAAGGTTGAGATAAAGGTTAATAAAAAAGTATCCCATCAGAGTAACGAGTTCAGAGGTAATAATGGTTTTGTTTAGAGCTGAAAATTAATGTAAAAAGAGAAAAAAAAAAAGAGTTTCTATTTTTTTCGAGAGTTGGGCCGGTGGTGGAATCCATCAAAAATTTGCGCAAACACTGGATAAGGTGTCTTCAGCGAAACAACAGTTCACCATTTATGCAATCATTTTAACAATGAAAATTAAGATTTTGAAAGCTAGAGAAAAAGTGATTATACCTCGGGGCTTTAGGCCATGACTAGGAAGAATTTCGAAAAAATTAGAGCAAAAACTAAACGCTTCTTATAGTTGTAGTCGGGCGACGAATTGATGTAACGTTTTCATCCAGTTCCGTCTGCCAACGCTTAAATATTATTCAAGCGTTTCGATTCGCGACATAGCTCCTTGGATGGCCTAACGTTATATGTAGAACGGCTTCACGTTCTTCGCAAACAGCAATCCAGTCAATTACGCTATCGCTTAATTGGCACCATTTAACTCCTGCTGTTATGGGAAAGGAAAGCGTAGATTTTTCTTTACTTTTACCCTTTGTTTGTATTTTACCGTTATTTTTACCCGTGTTTTACCGTTTCTTGTTCTGCGTCACTCACTCTACAGCATTTTTCTGCTTCACACGTCTCAGCATTCAACTTTATTTTTTGGCTACACCTACGATTTTCGATTCCTATGACCAAAGAGAAAAGTAACGGACAAAGAATGAAAGTCAGTTGTTAAATTCGAATAAAGAATCTTTTAGAAGGGAAAGTAAAGCAACAACAACGTTTAAAGTTAATTAAAGCCCAATAGCTCCAGTGAGAGGGCGAAAAATACCGAAAGTAACAGAGGGAGCTAGCAAGGCGTAAAGCCGACACGGAAATACCCTCTCAACCGTGTTGCGATGCGCCCCTCCGGCACGCAAAAGAAACTGCGGGTGGAGCGCTTGCCAAATCGGATGCATCATGAGGAAATCAGAAAGTTAGGAAAACTAAAATGCACCACCAAAGAATTTAGATAGGAATTAGCTGGCACGTAAGTTTAGCCAGCTTCGAACTACCCGGAATCGAATCAAGCCGCCGCCGCAGCAGCAGTTGATTGTTTTGACTCCTGCCCTTATACCCTTTGCCCTCTTTGGATTTGATAGGTATAACCAAAATCGAACAAAAGCACACGATAAAGCAATTAGAAGAGCAGTGGACAACGCCAATAAGCGCAAAGAATCACGCAAACAGTCACGATGTTGGCAGTCTTCTTCAAATCAGCCTTCCCTCAGGCAGTTCTCCTCCAACAGCGAGGTGCCATGGGTACAGATAACAAGTTGCTCGCCTATTTCGCCTTGCAGCAAAAGCAGGTTTAGTTTATATTAGAAAAGAGAGTAGTGGCGAGATCAGCAAGAGAATTTAGCGCGCACAGTCAGCCGACTTCATGGGGGTCTATCCTTTCGGGAGGAGTACTTTAACAACATACTAGCTCTGTTGTGACTTCTTACTTTTCATCTTGACTGACCTGACTTTGTTGATAATACGTGACAGCAAACGACGGAAGAAAGATTGGAGCTAGGATTGCGTTTCGACACGTCTCAGCCCGTGCGTGTTCCATGAACGCGGGGTGTTTGAATGGGCGAAAGCCACTATTTCTTCGGGGGGTGATGCGCCGTTAAATAATTATAGCGTATGTAAAGAGAAGAACAGAGACTCGGACGAGCACAAGGTGAAAGGCTAAAGGAGAGGCGTGTTGTAGGTATCGAAACCGGGAAGATTCGCTGCAAAATTAGTATTTCGATTGAGAATGCATATTCACGTATTGCGTGTAGACACCAATAGAACGATGAAGGAACTCAGAACTCCAACACGTGCTCGATGTGCGTATGTTGAAGCCAGGTACAAAGACATAGGCGGGGGAATAAACCAAACTCAGTGAGAGTTCACACAGAAAAGCATTATTGCTTCAATCTCGGTACAATGCTTCCACATTTTCGGAGCAGTTTTATAGGCCATATTGAGCGCAAGGAGAATCAGCTAAGGAGAGCTATGTTTTCGAGTGAGTGAATACAATAGGTTGATTGACTGTGAACATTTTTCTGTGATGCTTGTAAGTGAGGTCTAGCCATCCTATTGCTAAGATTCTTTAGTCTCTTCACTAGAATCTAAAAAATATACTTTAAACGAGATGAATGAATGGGTAAATAGTGCAAACTATTGTTTTGGTGTTATAGAGCGGATATGCGCTTAAATCGCTGCCATATATCTACATAGCTAAGTTTTACCGGGAAAAGTTCAGTTAGCTCTTAGCCTATAAATACGTTTTGAGTTTGGTTGTTACCGTTATTAAAGCGGGTTATGCGTGCCTTCTAAGTCTCAGTTACTTCCGCCAACACGGGATCTTCAGACAGAAAGGAAATTACGCGTACAAGTTTACAGAAATAGATAACAATACGATGTTCACGTTGTTTTCGTCCTGAAAGGCTGATCAAATTATTCCTGTCGAATATCAGCATTATAATGAGACGAACGAACGCTCGCCTTTAGGGGCGCCAGGTCGTACTTCATCCCTTCGGCTAGCTCTCTTTACTTTACTTCAACAACTCGCTCAATGCCTTTAAGAAGCTCGTCATTAACCTTTTTGTGCTACAAAACAGCTTTCTTTCTTGTTCAGTTACAGGGAGATTCCTTTTATTTTCTATTTCTTTTTAACTTATGTTACCTGTCCGCCGAGTCCCCTTCATTGCTGCCTTCAACGGTCTCGTCAAGACCTTTCCAATACAAGATGGAGGTGATTAGGCGACAGGCTGAGGATACATGGGAGCAGTAAAAGCAATAGCGACGGGGCTGGCTCACACGGCAATCCCAGCAGCTCGTAGAAACTGGCAGGGTGCAATTGCCGTGAATTGAAGGCACGTACTCTTACAAACTGAGCCATTTGAAAGTAGTAGTCGACTCGACGCGCGGCGCGTCACAGTCGAGTTGCCTGGCACGCAGCATCTTGCTTCTCGTACTTTTTTTTTCTCGCCTTAGTGCCCCTTGTTCACTGCATACGGTCTCGAACAGACTTAGGACAGTGCTCTGTAGGCACGTTCCCCACGAAGTAACCAGCCGATCGTACAAGCGAGATATGGAGATTGATCGTGAGTGAAAGGTATTTGGGCAAGAGACTACTACGTACTGCTATGGCAGTTGTAGTATGACGGACAAGGCACCATATTGTACCGTACAGTGCAAGCTGATAACTTGTTTTTTAATGGCGACTATTCTTTTCAAAATAAGGACGAATCTATTCTAGTAAACGGCGATACGCTGCCTGCGAAAATCTAGCTTTTTAGTACATGATCCGATGGCTTGTTGCTGCGTATACGTCGGCAAGTGATGTTTACCTATGTGTAGAAATACAACAACTGATTGGCATTTAATAGAATAGATGATGCCCTCATCTAGCGAATGCAGATCCTCTTCGTAGGCATCATTTTTTGTAATTAACGCAGATATGGTGAAATCGGCTCTTTCATACCGCGTAGCATTCGCACAGAGAAACAAGTGACGGGGTTGAACAGCAGGCAGGCAGGCAGCTATAGCTCAAGTGGAAACAAGTACGCTACGATTTTAGTATTGACAGATTCTATTGAACTTGTTTGAGATTTGATACTTTGACTTGGCCATTCTCCATCTTCACAATCCTACGCTTTCCCTCCAAACCCTTTGGCAGAAGCGCAAATATTATTATGAAGGAAATTAGGTCGGTCGCTTCGAGTCGTCGGGCAAAAACGCACCGCCTCTTTGACGTAAGCCCATGATGAGGATTTTCTGTGAAGATTTGTTTCAATAAAGTCGAAGCACCGGAGGCAGGGCAGCCAAGATTATTGTGATGCCATAAGCTAGCTATCGAATAGTCCAGTCTGAATGAAAGCGGCGAGGAGTTGTAAGAGCCGTATGGGTATGGCACTGTACATATACCGTACTCATGAGGTTTATTAGAGGTAGAGAAGAAAAGCGGAGCAAAGATGTGATCCTTCGCGCAGGCATCGTCTGAATGTGTGTGGTCCTTGTTATGAGTACACGCATTTGTTTGCTATTAGTAAAGGGATGCACAATTGCTCAAGACAGAAATCGATGTGAAATTGGTGAGCGTTACTATTACTACTACAGCGAAAACGCTGGCTGAAACCCCACGCGTAGCCAATAGCTGAAAGCGAGGCGCGGTATCTAAGCCTATACTTGATTTTTGAAAAAATTATTTTTCGACCTAAACGCAACAAATCTCGGCTCATTTTCATAGGCAACGAATATGCAGGCTCAAATGTTTATTTCCTCCTTACCTAAGGATGCCTCGTATTTCATTTCCGTAACAGATGCTACCCATCACGATTCCTCAGGTTGGATAAATTCTGCTTCGTTTGGCTTGACCACTATTGCGAGTTCGGTCCTATTTGCACTTCTCTCCTTAATATGCGTAGTTGTTTTTTTTTACTCTGTTATGTTGTTACTTGCTGTAGTTATCTCATTATCGTTTCACAGATTAGTTTACATTGCGTCAGTAACTTTGTCCATTGAAAGTACTAAGTCAATTTCTTCTAGCAATATTATTTTCGACCCACTGGGTCTGAGTTCGTAAAAATTACCAGTTTCCTTCATCTGAATTTTTCAAAAATTCTTAACCTTTGTTAACATAATTGTGATAGGGGCCCAATATGATTACTAGACTTAGTTTCGCTAATATACATTTCGCTTTTGCGGTACTGTTTTACCATCGGGACAGGTCTATCGATAGAAAATCGTTAAAACCGGTTGCACAAAAAATATATACAAATCTTTATTCTTTTACTGGTTGAAAATATATAATTTAATTAGATTCCCTAACAGTTGCAGAAGTCTAGTAGGTGGTGTTTACGTACGACCGATTCGTTGAAACCGTAATAAAAAACGATCAAAACGGAGTTATACCCGTCAAAAGATTAATAAAGAGATAAATATAAACAACTACCCAGGCCATTAACCACTGCATTTCAGTTGAACTTAGGCCGCTTGAGAGATTAAAGGAAAAAGTCTATTCATTCACTGATATAAAAATGGTATCATTTGTATTTATAAAAACGAGCAGGACACATAAAACCGCGCAGCATGGATTCTTTGTTCTCGGTTTCTCTTACTAAGAGCATCCCCTTTGCATAATCACCTAACGCAGTGACTTGGAATACGGAAAGTTAATACAACATATTTCAAGCCTTTGTGTAACAAATAGGCTAAAATCACTGGGTCACGGACTGGGTTAACACGCCGAGAGCTTTGTAGTAATGGTATTTTCATATTGTGTCAATAATACAACCAATAAATCTTTGGGGCCCTACAATCTCGACACTCCAGTCAGACGTATTTCCGTTGGATGTCAAGCTTCATATTTATTATTCTAAACTGCATACGATACACTTAAGCTTTTACTTTGTTTGACCTTTTGAATTTATTTTAGAGGTGTGTTTCAGCAGCTATTGCGTAGCTTTCGAAGGCCATTCTGTCCGTCTGTAGCTTCTTTTAGGCCTTTGGAACTATAAACCGTCCTTCGCTCCGTTTAGCAAGTTTCGTAGAAAGCTAGATAAATGCGAATGCATTCTTTTAAGATTAATTACTAGCGATTACTACGAAATGTTACCCCCCAGAATTCTGGAACTGAAAGCCGAACTATACTGTACAATCGAGCAATATGAGAAACAAACTGTATAATCAAACTAATGAGTAATCTTTCATATATAATATATAGTCGAACCCTGTAAACCGTATCGCTAACGCGAGCATCATAGGCTTCAATCGGCCAAGCGTTGCCTTTCAGTTGTCCTGATATTAGCCACTCGACAATAATACGCTTAGGCGCTGCTTGGCCTCTAACACACTCACTTCGAAGAAATACAAGTATTCGGTTAATGGCTGAATAGGTCCTAGAAATTATTTTGAGGGGTGAAGAATTTTTTGTAGGACCAAGCAAGAAGAAAGAGTGAGCGTGGCTAACTACAGACTTGCGTCCTGCGCAGTCGGTTTCCTCCTGCCAATACGCTTTCTTCCAAATGTCCTCTCTGTTTCTAGATAGAGAAACAAGAGTTTTTTTCTGTTTTCCGCCTAAATTGTCCGGCCAGCATCGACCGCGTCAGCAGCTAGATGGGACCCAGGACGCTTCAGCAGCCTGTTTTCGTTTGATGTCTTCCTAACTTTTTCAATTTTTTTTTAGCGTATTCCTGAAATCACTCCTCTTTGGATAATAGACACACAGGCAAACTTAGACAGCTAGCTCATATTTTTGTCCCGTCAGCACAGTTTTCCTTTCTAAAAGGGTACTTTAACTACTCGACTCTGTTCCTAAAATAGACTACCGTCTTTGGAACCAACAGGGAAGGACGAAGTAAGGCGCCCGTTTGCCTGCCGCGTCCGACGTCACGGAAATCCGTTATTGTTGAATGTATTATCGTGAGTGCACGGCAATGAAAAAGCGAGCTCTGATTAAGCTCAGAGCAGGCCGGTAAAAATCTAAAGGCGGTGTGGACGCCGCATTAGTCTTGCTCTGTCGTTTTGTGGTTGCTAGGGTAAAGACCTTGGGTTAGAAAGGTAGGGGCGTAAAACAAATTTACAAGTAATGCCACGGACCCCGGATGCTTATGACAATCAATCTAAATTGAACTTTTGTCTACTGTTTAAGCTATTCATTCTCCGGCTTAAAATATCGTGAATATGAGGATGGACAGCGGAAATATTCTTTTTTCTATTTCACTTATGGCGTATCGCGGAAGATGGTGATGGAAGGGTGCGATTACAGGTCGTAAATGTAGGACAATTCCGTTGCCATCTATGCGAGTAAAATAGGAAAGTAACATTCTATGACGACTTACGCTACAAACATACTGAAACTCTTTTTATAAGAAAATAATCTAAACACATATCCGGATTAACGCAAGCAAGTATCAGTATCATAAAAACGAATCGAATTGAAAAGCTGCCAATTTTTCTAAACGGCTATCGCCATTGTACGGACATGATTATTTATGTGAAAGCGCTCAGGCACGATAACGTAAAACGTCAACAAGCCTCTGTGCAAATAAGATGAACTATCGCCTTTATAATAAGCTATGCTGCCGCCTGCGTTTGACCTTGAAAGAAAAAATGCTTTGACGTAAACGGTAATAGCTGATAATCAAAAACAGCCATAAAACATTATAACTGGTTTCAGCATAAGCATATTCAGTAACCAGTTTGTAGAAAGTACGTTTTTAGCTTGAACACAGCTGAGCTTCTTTTGTTTCATAATTTGTCTATCTTTTATCACTTCTGACCCTACATATTGTATTCTAACCGTATAGACGTCCATTCTTACACACACACACCCCGCCTAAGAGTCCACAAAGTATCTTCCCTTGTGTACAGTGACGTTATCAGCCTGTACAACACCAGCGACTTCATCGGCTGAACTGAGGTGCTCCACGTGCCATGTGCAGTCCACCCTTCGCCACGCTAAACGGAGGTGCCGCTATAGAAATCCCCATGATACAAGCCAGTTACTAGGAAGTTCTTCTCGCGATTCCGGTCGGCTTCAGTCAGTCCAGTTCCCATTGAAGAGTCTTCTGATAAGATAGATAGCATATTCGACTTCGTTATATCTGATCGCTATCGTAATTTAAAGCCGCCACGCCGATGATGGTTAGTGAAAAAGGAATGGATTGCTCGTCCAAGTAGTCGATATGGGGAACGGCGTTCAGAAGACGTGACAAACAAAAAGACAGAAAAAAAAAAAAAAAAACTCTAGCTGAAATATTCTAAGAAGGGTTGTGTATATAATATAGAGGGTGCTCTAAAACGATGTGTAAAAAACGTTGCACAATATGTGTTTCAAATACCATGCACAGGATGACTTTTTTTCCAGCCCAGATCATCTTCGCTGATAATACAACTTCGGCATTTACGACGTCATTAAACGCGGTGGACGCTTGATTTCAAGCTTATAAGATGGTCACATGCCAACAATGGTGAACAGCGTTGACTGAATAGCTTATTAAACTAAACAAGATTGTTTCCGATCAAGAGATGTTTCTGAAGGTGGTCGTCGTTAAACGTAACTGTTTCATAAATCATATTGAATACCTAAGAACTGTTGTTGTTAAATATAGAAATTTGTCAAGTGGACAATAAAATTACCATTTAGGCAAGCAGATTGTTTTGACACTGTCCACATTTTGTTGAATTTTTCCTTCGCTCTCTCTGGCCTGCACTCTACTTGTGTTCGACATAAACAGACCCGAGTGCGTAGTATCATTAGAACAAGAGGAGGCCATTTTTCTTCTTGTCTATTGTTCCTTGTGTAACCTTATGCTGCTGTAACCGTTGTTATTAACGCTGCAGTTGCAGTAGCTCTTACCATTAATATCTAGAAAACCATCTTTCTTTCGACTATCTGTTGGCGTTCCAGTGTCTGTCGATTAACGATGACCTCCGAACTCTGTCCCTCAGTACAACTAACGAAAACATTTTCGCAGTAGTAACTAGAGCAACGCACACAACTACGAGGACGTCAACAACAAGCTGTTGTCGTAAGGGAACCTGATCCTTACCTTTTCTCCCGTTGATTTTTCTGATTTTCTATCATTCGATACTCCTTGACAGTAACATCACTTGTTCTCCACAATATTAGAAACAATATTGCAGCGGGGTACGTCTGAAATTATTATAGTACGTCCGAAATTCGCACTGGAAATATGGGAGGCGATACATTTGGGGGTACTCATAGAGAGTGGGCGTCAGCCCAAAGAGCGAGCAGTAGAAGGGAACGGCTCCTCGAAAGAACTATTTTCAACCTAAGAAACATTTTAAGGAAAACAGATAGGAGCAGAACGAAGAGGAGACGAAGTGGGGTACGACTCCTTCTTCGGCTCCTGCTATAAGAGAAAGGAACGAAGTCGCAACCGCCTAGCGGTCAGAATTGTGTTGATAACTACAAGGAAGAAGACTGTCTCCACGACCTTCTTATCCAATTGTCCGTGAGAAAGATCTTTTGGGCGTTGTCGAGTCTTGCCCTCCACCCGCACAATGGCTTCATGAGCTTCGTAGACAGACCAAGTGATCCTACCAACAACAAGTTCAGTACTTCGCGTGCAAACTATGACTATTCTACTGCTCAGTAGAAAAGCTAGGGGCCTACAGATGGGCTCATAACTAATACAACATGCCTCCTGCTGGCCAGTTTGTAGTACAGATATAAACATGACAACCGGGAAAACATGCTTATCCCGTTGGGTCATGTTTGATCTTGGGCTTCCATATTCTTTCGTCGATTGCTAAGTTTTTCCGAATACCCTAGCACCGCCTCTCTCCAAGTACAGTTAGGGCTGAGGCAACAGAGGCCAGAGGCAAAAGCCACTTTGTCTTTGGTTTTGCTACTGCAGCCACTAAATTAACCTTTATTGCCGCTTGTCAGGAACAGATCCGACTCCGGATGCGTAACGCACTTGCTTATTCTTCAGTTGTTCTTCACGGGTCTCCGCACCGTCTTCCTCGGTCACGAACTGTTTATAGTCATATTATGACACAACGGAAGAAAGACGATGGACAAAACAATCCTTCGCAGAATGCGAACGGGTCCGTAACGCAGCTTTAAGCTTACGATCCTGACAAACTACTACAGCAACAAAAGCTAGCTATTGAAAATATATACATGCATGAGAGAAGTAAAGCATCCTACTGGGGCTAAACCTGAGTGAGAATGTCAGTAATAATAACAAAAAGAAAAATTTGCATATTAAAACAAATCTTAACTATTTCTACCAATGAAATCTCAGTGCAATGAGCGCGCAATAATGAACGCAGTAAAACAGGTATCTTATATAGACTATATATATAGATATATTACATGTTGTTTGGCTGTACTTATTTCAAACCTGAGCTAAACTGCTATTTTAGATAGATATAGCTCATATTTGCTTACATCTACGTATATATATGCCAAACAAATATTACTGATCAATTTTTTCAAGCCCACTGCTTAGGTGTTACCCCATGCTGTATATTCAATTATATGAAGCCAATATAGATATAGACCACGCAATGGCAATATATTATACACATTTTTAAAGCTTATTTAAGTCGGAATAAACAACAAAACTAATGCCGGAGTTTTGTTTTGCGTAACCAGATCTCCGGACAAACATGGAAGGGGACAGGCATTTCGAATCGTTCCCGTTCGTTGTCATCCGTAAGCTGTCACTAAGCGTCAATGTATAATAATGTTATCGTTCCCTGTCAGCGGACGATCCCTTGAGACGAGAAACGTGTGTACACACAGACTTATTGGCGGGCGCTAGCGCTATGGGTTTTTATCCTATATATTACAAGTCCTGCTTCGCCATTCGCTTGTATTAAAGTCTGCCAAAGGTGTATAGTCGAAATCGACTATTTTTATCAGTGTGGGACTGATGCGCAGAATTGTGTATAGTATCAGCAGCTTTGTAAAGGGTGGCTTCTGATAGTGATTCGAAAGATTTCTTTCCTACGATCACTGAATCTGTACATAGCTTGAGTCATAAACTATGTATCTTGGGAAGCTCAGCAGAAATTTCGTTAAGTGTTCAGAGTTTTTATCATCGTGGCTTGCCGACGGCTACCAGCTCGTGGATACTGCGCCCGGTTGGTCCGCTCCACCAACCTAGGATAACTGACTCTTATCTAATAAATATTATATTATATAATATATATATATTATGCACCTATTGATGCTACGGGTGTGCTAACAGAAAGTTCGAAATTAGATCAGAACCAAACAGTTTGACCATACGATGAGTAAGTAGTAGATACTAAATCGAAGACTGGTAATTCCTTTTGTTTGTTGTAAGGTTTTGACGTGTCAGTACAAATGTTTAGAAAAAAATTAGAGCAATTATTTCAATTTTGGACGTATATATATATATATATATATATGCTTCTATAGCATTCTAAAGGCGTTTCCGATAGGATGGTATTAGAAAGAAATAGTGCGCCTCATTAAATTTTTCGTTAGCGTTACTCACCCTACTCAGAAGAGAAAAGAAGAAAAAGGTGATAATTTTTTTTTTGTTACAAGCAATACAAGTGTGGTGCGAAAAAAAGTGTTTGAGCTTTTGAATCAGACAGAAACACTTTGAACGACCTTGTAAGTTCGTCATAAAGCCATCGTCCTTGTGATGACGACTGCTTGGACTCTAGCAAAATTCTCGTCCACTTCGCTAACAATTATTACTATTATTATTATGTTTGGCATAACCTCAAGTTCAATAAAAGCACAAAATATATATTTCCATGGAACTCTTAGTTTTGCTACTACCAAGAACAAAACTGCGTAAAGTGCATATAGGATTGTGTCCACACATTTGTAAAGACTACAACTCTGTTGTACTTTCTCCATTAAAGAATATCTATTGAACAGCTTGGGTGAAGGCTCAAATTGAGATAGGGTTTACTGTCCCAGTTTTCCCGAAGCCACCATCACCATGACAAGCCCATTGTTGCATTATAGAAATCCGACGTTACCAATTCCTTCTAGTCCTCTCCTTCACTGTTCGTTATTCTGCGCCCTGCACCGCCTTCAGCTTCACAGTGAGTTCGGTCAGGAAGTCCTGCCACGTTTACTTCGCCCTACCATCAATACGACCAAGGCACCAGCAGCCGCCAAAACAGTTGTACTAGAAGCCCTGGAATTACTGTCCTGCACTGCGCCAGTTCCACTTAATTCGTCGTCCTTCAAAAGTTCCTTTTGGCCCAACGCTGCCTTCGAACCAACAAGTCCTCTTTAGCAGGGCAACAAGCAGGGTACTTGATGGCCAATAGCAAACGGGAAGTCGGCCACTATACGAGCGGAAATGCGCTTCGAGACATCGCAAAAGGAACATCGCCCTCTGTCTATTTCCATTGCAAAAGCCACTAACCACTGCAGTAAAATACTCTTTTTACGGTAGTCAATGACACCATACCATAGATGATCTACGCATAGAATCGCTTGTTTCTAATAAATGTTTATATATATGGAATACCAGCTCGTATCTAGAGCCCTAGGCAAACATGACTTATTCTATTGCAACAAAATAGTTTTATGTGAAAATGAGACTCTTTGTAATCGAAATAAAAAACGAAACAGAAGATTACGGCTAGCATCGCAATTAGATGAAATGGTCAAGCTAAGGTTTATGTTATCTTGTGGTGTTTGATACCGCTATTATAGTGTCTACTACAAATTTTTCAATGCCGTAATCCGCGATCCATATCGGCAAAGGTACCAACATAGCTTATAAGTAAAATTTAGGTTTTTGCTGGTACTAGTAAAGATAACTTTCTGTTTACTTCAATGAGCAACGCAAATTTAACCGGAATGTATATCCTATTGCGACATTACTGCTACTATCCGCTGCGAGAAAATACGAGTTCGAAGAAGAAACGAATGGTCTGTCGCGTATCGGCCACCTCTGGTTGAACTTTTTTCCTATAGGGTTTACGAATGAACCTGATACTTTTAAATGGTTGAAAGAATCGTTTCGTAACGCTTAACTTTTCCTCTATGATTACTTACATAACATGACTGGTTGCCGTAAGGGCTCTCTGCTATGGAAAATGGGTGTACTCAATTACACCCCTGTACCGCGCTATTCCTCCTCCACGCTCGTAGTTCACTTCGACCCACCTGCTAACGTGAATGTCGTAGTGCGGTTTGTTACTTAAACCGAGTCAATTACTAGCAAATCTTCGGTTTCCGATTTGCCTCTGCCAACCCGCTATTCTGCAAAGGAGGCACATTGTGGGCGAAATCAAGCTCATTTTCGTGAAAAGGGTGCTTGAGTGTTATTAGTGGCGTGCATTGGTTATCCGATACGTTGCCGGTTCATTTAGAGAGTACTGATTGTCGCAGATATCTAAATACGTGGCGAGCAATCGCAGAGATAGAAAACAAGCTAGAGAAAGGAGTCAGTAAATGACGACAACCATCTCCCAGCTCGCCTTCCCTATTGCATACTGCAATGTAGCAATCCGACTACCGACAATAAAACATCTGCGACAAACAACAAGCAAACCGACGCTGTTTATAGCACAGTGCGTTTGCCAGATGATAGCCAATTTAAATAGGTGCGGTTAGATCCGTATGCTGTTTCGTGGTCCAGGCGACTGTGAGCCCCTGCGGTGCAGCACGGTGCGCCTAATTTTCATGAGCGTGCAAGAGCAAGCGAAGCGACGTTGAATTTGAGCGGAACAGTTCGTTGTCTTCCTACTACGACTACTATGTTCCTCGCTACTTCACAGTCTAGACAAGGTATGAGGATGGGAGGAGAAGATATCTTTGAGGCGAAGTCTTTAAATACGGCACAATGGAACGCGTGTGAAGCTCAGCCTGAGCTCGCATGTGAAACACGTCCCCACCGAGAAGCTGCTGTTCTCCGACTGTTCCGTCCGATCAACAGACGCGAAAAAGCTAACTACGCGTTTCGGTTGTCTGCCGCGCACTTCTGCATCTGCAAGCGGTCGTGCCTGTTAGATTTTTCCCGCTGTTGCTGCCTCTAAATTAAGGAT
This sequence comes from Varroa jacobsoni, assembly GCF_002532875.2. Taxonomy (NCBI): domain Eukaryota; kingdom Metazoa; phylum Arthropoda; class Arachnida; order Mesostigmata; family Varroidae; genus Varroa; species Varroa jacobsoni. The sequence goes on from NW_019213663.1 coordinate 209,090, forward strand.
TCGTCTAAGATAACTGGAAAATGGTTAGGTAGGCTCTGAGTAGTATGGGCCGCAGGCTAGGTGAGACTAGGAAAAGAGAAACATTGTGGCTGCTTAAGCTACATACGTACGCTCCTGGATTCGAGACATACTGTTTTCCATGCTCAAATATCGGGGGCGAAGCGATTTTGGTTCAAGGATAGGACTCGTGTGTGGATACGTAGGATTCTAGTAAACGGCTAGCGCCTGCAAAAATTGGTAAAGCGTTGCGGCAGGCTCGTTTATGGTCCAAGCACCTATTGTATTATTATTATCGAATATAATTTATTGAACCGATGTGTTTAGCACTTATAGAATCTAAATGTTGTACTTTTGCAATGGTAGGGCGCCAGAGTGTATGGGGGAATAACGATTATTAAAGTACGTATTATTGGAATTCACATTATCTTAGCAGTCGAGTTTTGTAATCCTTAGAGAAATAAATTCAGATTTGGGTAAACATTCGATGAACCGCAACCTTTACATACACCCGTCCTTTTAAATACTGTGCACATACATCATCTTATGTTCAGCTGCATGTGAAACGGCAGATTTGTTTGTATAAATTGCATCATAGTCCATATCAGGCCGTCCTCTCACGTAGCCAAAAGATTCCATTGTATATAAGAATATCATTCCATTGAAAAGCCGAAATTCTACAGAGGCAGCATTTAGATTACATGCTTCGTTCACGTTGTAAAGGAATCGAGGAAGACTCCTCATCAGTCGTGTGCTAAAGTCGACGACGTAGACTGGCCTGATTGGCATTTTGGCGGCGGTGTGCCAACTTTAACTTGGACAAGAGCAAGCTGCCGACCTAACCCGGTTTGGTTATTTAGCTACCCCCTTGGCGCGGAAACTGAATGAGGTGGCGATGTTTGCTTCTAATTTGGCCACCACTCCCCCATGAAGTGAGCTGTTGGGCTCTGCTTTGAGGGGAAAAAGGAAGCCGTTTTCCAACTCATCTCATGAGCAGAATCCTCAAATCTGTTAGGCTCGTCCATGGAGTCTTGTAGCATGCTGCTTCCCAGCTCTTCTGCCTACCTCTATCACAGGAGCCTTGGATATCATGATAAACTCATGCGACAAGCCAACAGGATGGCGGCCTGGGCCGGAGGTCCTGTTCGTCTCTCTTCTCTTTACTAACTGATCCCTCACCAGGGTGAAGGCCAAAAAAAATCAGCCTTTTGATCTCTTTGAAAGCTAAACGTTCATCCTTCCCTCCAGCGTCGCCGCTTCAGTAGTGCTGTATCTTTTTGGATGAATTCAAGAAGCTTGGCGAGTTGCTCGTTCGCTTGGCCTATCTTGTCAAGACGTTCGAGAAATCAGGGGAAGTAAAGAGGGACAGGAAACGTATCGCGCAGGCTTAGTAGCTTTGACAGAAGTAGACTCAAAGACACAGCCAGTGACCGGGAAGAGACGGCCAATCACGAAGCAGACAGGCCTTTAACGATATTTTTCTACTGCATTGATCGCGACGGTTGTTTCTCAACTACACATACATGGCCACTAAATCGAATGATGGTTTTTTTTTCTTGCTAAGGCCGAGTTTTGTATAGCAAACTTAAATGCAGTACTAAAAACGTCTCAACAGGTGGCAAACAGAACCGAAGAGATCAGTGATCACCAGCAGACTATCATAATCAGCGCTCAGACAAACACTCAGGTCTGTGCAGGTGAGGTTATAGGGATGGTTACTCAGTGTGACAGAGCAAGCAGTAAACATGTACGCTGAACACAGTTTGCGTTTGTTCCTCCCACACAATATGCAGCCTCTATTCGAATTTAAATCAATGCTGCAAACGATTATAAAAATAGCCAAATGATTTCTAGGACACGATAGAAAGTGCATACGTATATTCAGTTGCTCCGGTTGACCAGCGTCGACAAAGGAGACGATACTTTGTCATCGTTCCTGAATATGGCTTATATCCTAATTGTAGTCAAAAACAAAATTATACCTGCCCAAATTATAAATATAAAATGATCGCCGATATATACTCTATGATCAATGTTTGTTATACTTTGAGGGATTATAAATTAGCTATCTTAAATAGGCTGTCTCCAATGTGGACGTCAAGGACAAGTATTAGAACGTACTTTCTAAATTTGTCCCGGTGCTTATAAATTCGCCCGAAGGCAGACTTCTCTGCCCGTCGTAGACGGGTACCAAGCTCAGCCAAAAAGGGGTGTAATTTTGCTGCGAAATTGATTATTTTCATCCAAGTCGCGTTTATTTGAATGGGTGAGCAGGTCAACCCTTGAGATCGGTTAAAGCCGCTGAAAAGTGAGGAACGTAGCTGAGCACGACGGATATACTGGTTTCTGATGAGTCTGCAGGAAATGCACGCACAACTGGTTCCTCGGTAGGAACCGAAGAAGCGGAGATTCGCCGACCAATTTGCCACAGTTTCCATTGGCTTGAGCAAGCGGCGACACTGATGTGAAGCGTTTTAACTTTGTTAATAGTAAATAGCCTGCAGCTTGTCGTTAGCAAACAGCATTTCAAGACACTTCTTAAGCAAACCATTCGAAATAGGCTAAAGAAGCGACAAAAAACATGCATGATATTGTAGGGAAAAGACTAAACACACCTAAAACGACAGCATTATCGTAAGTGAAAAACAACATATTGTTTTTATGGTGTAACTTATTTTCTACAAGTATAAACAACTCTTGTTACAGTTTGATACTGAAATTCATGGTGGTAAAATTACGATCTGATGATCGTGCAGCGGGCCGTTTTTGTCTGAGATTAAATGAAGTGCGTCTACGATCAGAATAAACTATGGAAGTTGCATTGAAAAGTTCGAAAAAGTACACATCACAATATATTTATCGATGACTTACATTCATCCGTACCAGCGTCTGTCGTATGTGAGTCAAGGCGGTTCATAATGGACTCTCTATACTGATTAATAACTTTTAAGTTTAGTCCGAGACGTACTACTGCCTACGAACACTACATAATTGATACCCAATCCTTTAGCATGAAACCTACCAGAAATCAATTTTAATTCGAATTAAAGGATATTAGATGTTATTACTGTGGGTATCGGCTAAGCCGAAGTAAAGGTCGAATAAAGCTTGCAGGAAAGGTATAATAATACTTAACAGTTGGCCTTCTGTTTTGTTATTGCAATTTATAGGAATGACCCTATAATTAAAACGACCTTGTCAACGTATGTAACAAGAGTATGCATAAGTAAATCGGGAGAACTGGTACATTCACAGATAAAACAAAAAGGAGATTTACAGTTGAAGCGGAGAACCCTACGGTTGATTCGTAGGTCTCAGATGCACTGCGCGAATGATAATTTCATTTCAAAGTCCTTCCTTCGCCCGCTACTCGAAATGGTTTAAACGCTGTCACATTGTCGTCTTCAGCAGGCAGATGAGATACAATTGCACAGTTTTTCTCCCACGAACGTCTTTTCTTTCCCAGCTCCCTAAAGGCTTCGTACATCTTTCCCTTAGCAGCTGCACGAAGTCTCCTTATAGTGGCATTAATATCAGTGACTGCACAGCCCTTCCTTTCTACTATGTTGCTACCTCTATACCTGCCAACTGATACATCCCGTTCCGTCGAATAATCATTGCGCTGCTGGTGACGCAGGGAACTGTCACCATGACAATTTCGCCCTAAGCGTCCCACTAGATCCAGCGCGTGCCCTCTCCTTGTCTCTGAGACAGAAGTTTTGATGACAAAGGGCCTTCTATTTTTCTGTTGGGTTTTTAGTCGTCGCCGATCGCTAGCTGGCTTTTGAACATCCATGGTCCTCCTTAACCTCATCCCTCATTGCATACGCCCCACATCAGATCCCCTTTCAGCGTCCACAAGCCCGTTCCAAAGAGCTTCAGTTTCTAGCCTGGGGCGCCATGGAAGGAGGTCTTTCCACCAGCACCAACCAATGGAAGCGGGTAGCAGCAAGCCTCGGTGCTGTACTACGTAGCTGCTTTTGTCTTGGGTCTTTGTTCACTGAACGACCGCGACCAGCGGGTCGGCCGAAGAACGTTTCCCCTCCGCCTCTTAATGGAGAGCGTTAACCGTTCAGACTAGCTAGGCCTTTGATCGCCCCAAGACCAGTTTTCTGTTAGCTCTCTTTTTGCCCCTTTCTCTTTCTCGGTCGTGCTTTTTCTTCGAACGCGTCAGAGAACATAGCGACGTCCGTCCTTAAGGTGGCCTGCTGGTCCGTATCCGGTAGCTTGTACACCGAGCTTTGTACCACCACCATCCAGGGCAAGGATACCTACGTGCATTTAGTATGGCAGCCGGCAAGGTACATCACGCCTTCTAGATGGTTCCAAAGAGGGGTGGTTTTGCTTAATTGTAGGTATTTGGAAAGAAGAAAGTAGAAGATGGAGAAAATGTTCCGAAAGAAAAAAGTTCGACGGAGGGCTTTTGTTACTTGTGGCTAAATAAAATGAACAACCAGGTTCGGTCCGCGTTCGTTGAAGCGAAGCTCGTTCACTTCTCTATCGTATACGTACAACTGTAGCTGTAGAACGTATTTTTTTAGATAGATATCAGTGTGCGAATGTTCTCAGATCAAACGCCTGTTGCCCAAGGTGCGTACAATTTTCCGGCCATCCAACCAGTCTTTTGGTCAGTTGATCAACGGGCCTGTTGTTCTACAAAAAGGACAAAGTTATCGAGTTAAACACTATCTATATGATTATAGGCTTTTCACATGTTACAGAACCATGTTTTATCGAACAACTAAAATAATAGAAAGTCATCTTATATTTGTGATCTGTCATTTACGTTTTTTTTTCATCTTCTTAATTCGCATTTTAAATCTTGCTATACTCTGCTTTTTATTTGTCCATCCTTTGTTCGTATTCTTCCGACTCTTGTGTAATATTTTCACATCTTTGGCCCGTATTATGTAAGCTGCAAACTTGAGCTGTTATTTGAAATAATCGTCTTTCCAGGTAAACCTGTAACCTACAAACTATCACAGTGATTTTACAGGACCTGTATACGTCACTGCCTTGCTTGTTAACATCTAGTCCCGTCAACATATGTTTTTCGACGACGACGACGACGACGCTGCATATTACGGCTTGGTACGTTCCGTTGCCGCGCTATGAATTGCTTTGTCAAGCGTAGATAAGCTTCCGCTACCCGAAATCATGGTGGGACGCGATATTGGGGAACGTTCTTCCAGTGGGAAAGGCCGGCTACTTACATAGCAACGGATAGCGACAACGCCTAGCCTTCTAGAGAGCTAAGTTACTTATACTGCTGTGACGGCCGTTGCTCATATAGTAAACCCTGCTGTTTCTTCGCTTCGAAAATCAAATTATGTCCGTCAGTGAATTAATACAACCGATACTCAGTGACGTGCTTCAGAGTTGACAGTCGTCAGTAAAACGCATTAGAGTAACACGCAGGCATGCTGTTATAATGGGTTTTCATAGGTGTAATGACTACGTTCATTTTGGTTTAGATAAGCATCTAGTGTACTCGACTAATAAGAGAACGTATTTTGTAACTTTCCCACTCCGTTCCTGTGTATAAACATAACCTCACGTAAGGTCACCATCGGATACTTACTGTGCCTGATCGCTCTAGTAAATTGTTATCCAGCTTTATTTGATATAATTATTCCTAAAACTTGTTTTGACGGTGAAAAAGCCCTCGTTTATCGACATCGACTTGTAGCAAAGAAGTTGGAATTGGAAGTCCAATAAAATTCATAATAAATGTGTTTTTGACTAAATGGAGAATTCCAGAATGCAGTTCATCAAGAAGATATGCGAGTGTGTAATTACGATCGAACTTAGCAAGGGTTTCAGCCGATGCATACACCGCAGTTAGTCTTAGAAATAATTCCTAATATTTTTCGGTAAGGGTACTCAAAAGTTACTGCTGATTCGAGATACGATGTTTACCTTTTAAATATTAATGCAGGAAACTAGTAAATCCTTATAATTAGATTTGCACGTTCTTGGTTTCGATGTTTTTCTTCTTCTTCTCCCATCGCACCACATATTATATGGCTTCGCTTAGTAAGTACCTATGTCCAATGCCGTCTGCTCTCTATGCCAGTTGAGCTTTCCGGAATGAAAAAAACTACCGGTGTATATCAACGCGTACGTTATTGCAGGATAATTATGGCCGGCAACTTAGAAACGCTGCAATCAGAAGCAGTTTTACCGGGTCTAGAACAGTTAATCTGCGAGTACATGATAAATACAGAGCTTGTCGGGCGAACGCTTGTTCGAAAAGCGCCGTCGACGACAGCGCGGAAGGCGAAGCAGCAAAAGACCGGAGGCTTTTGCCTTAAAAATATATACAGCATTTAAGACTTCTTTCGTTCGAACGCCTCCTTCTGAAGGTTTTCACTCGAACTTCTCTTTCTTCCTACTACTACTAAATCGCTACTCTCCCGAGGTCTCTCTCGCCCTTTCTCCCACATTGCTAAAGGTTAAAGATAAGCGACATGGTTTGCTGCTGCGTCTTTTTGGCGGGCTGACGGCCTGCAATGTTCGCTGTTCAAAACGCCATCGGCACGGCGCCGCGTCACCGGGCACGCAACTACAGACGCGTGTGCGTATTCCGCTACAGCTGCTGCGTGCAGTAGCGTGCCGTGGCACACGCTCAGCTATACACACTTTTATCGCTTCTCGTCTAGCGGTTGGCGTCTTCCGCCAATGCTACGCGAGGCAGTCGATTTAGTAAAGGAGCAAGAAGCAGATCAGAAGAAGGAAGCGGAGACGGCCGCGGCTGTGAGAGGAGAATGGCAAAAGCATCGAAGGAAAAAGACCCCTAGTCCATCCGCGCGAACAAGAGCACGCAAGCTCTCGCCTCTGAGCTGAGCGATACTCTTTGGTCCGCTGCCAGCAGCAGGAGCACCATCACCAATATCGCAGTTTGATACCCCCGACTCGCGGTTCTTGTTCCCTGTATTATCCTCATTCCCAAATTTCCCTCAATCTCTAAAACCTCGTTTTGGTAGTCAGTTTCGTTGGTTGGTCCTTGGTATTTCGTTTTCGATCGCCGCCGAAAGGTCTTCAGGCTTTGGCGTTATGGCACCGTTCGTGAGAGAAGGCGAAAGAGCGAGTGGAGCGGTGAAACGTGCAGCAGTGCACGAGACTCGTAGCAGCGCCATTAAACTAATTTAGCAGCCATTTGGCGCGCTATCGTGCTGGCACGCTCTCACAGCAGCTTAGACGCTGGTTACAGCAGTAAAGAAGATTTCGCCTTTACATTGCCTTTCCGACAGAGCCTACGAGTAGGACAGATACGGCAGAAGGCAACTAAGGTAAAGAGCAAGCAACCGAACGAATAAAGGAAAGGCAGAGCACCAAGGGCTACGAAGCTGGACGAGAGAGCGGCGGCCATAGTTTATAATTTGTGCGCTCTTCCTGAGCTGCGGCTACCAAAATATTCTCTCACTTTGCCACGCTAAAATCGTGGACCTTTTGCGTACGAGCTAACATTGAAAGTAATGAAAAAATAGTCGACATATATCATAACGGCGGGCACTGAAGTTCTTTTTTTTTGGGGGGGGGGGGGGGGGGCAAAGGAAAGCTCAAAAGTAGACCGGGAATGAAAAATCCAACTAGTTTTCTCACTCAGCACTAGATATCATCGTTTTAAGGCAGCCGAAAGAGAAAATCGAATAAGAAAGACTCGAGCTCATAAGCTAAAAGCGGTGTTTTGTCATCTGGCCAAGTACTCTTTCGCCGAAATCGCCTTCCTCAAGCGGCTCTGTAGATGGGCCGCCTACCAACGCGTTCTTCGTTTGAAATTCTCCTAAAAGAAATGTTTAAAAGAAAAATGGCATCATTGGATTAAATGTGTATGATTAGGTAAGCATATATGAACGGACTTGTTGCATTGTAAGCAAGAAAATTATATTGATATGTTTATCTTAATTTGTAACAAGCGTAACAATGTGTAGCGTGTTGTAGACTTCGTCGCAGTCGCAGTTTTCAATTCTTCAAACCCTATACGAGAATGCGAAGAGCGAAAGTAGCGTTAAAACCATCGAGTGGTAAATATGCTCACCCCGTGAGTTAAATGCTCCTCATGTTATAAACGTTGCAAGTAATGCGATTGTTACCAACTCTTATCGTTTTCTGAGGAATAAAGAACAATTCTCCATATTTCATCAAAAAGCACAATAGAACCGCCGGGCTCTCATCGGCGAGTCGTTACTGCATCATATCGGGATACTTTTTCGTGATTTTAACGATTAGACGTGAAATACCCTGCGTTTATTTCACCCCTTTTTTTGTAGAGTTCTTGTTCGTGGTATTATAAGATAATAGCCGCGTTATGGATGTTCCAGGGATTTTCCTGCTGTATAAAGTTTTTCCTCAAATCCTGTTCCGCGCACCGACGCACCAGTTATAGCCGGCGCTTTGGTTTGAAGACCTGAGGCACAAATCGGGCTTAACTGCAACTTATGCGAGCCGAGAATTATATTGAATGATATTTAAATGAATACGTATAATTATCTCGAACAAAATTCATTATTAGCGAGTTAAAAAGATCTCTCTGAGTTTACAGTGTGCTAGATTATCGTGTGAATCATCGTGGCTATGCGAATATTTCTAACTAATTCAGGTTTTCAGAAAACAGTTGCCTGATGAAAAGGAAACTTTCCTTTAACATTGAACGTTCCTTGCGTTTCTTTGTACGAGCGATTATATGCCTAAGGTAACGAACAACGACAATAGTAGTTGTGATAACAATATCAATCATCTGGCCATACACCGAACCGATGTAAGTTATAGGTGCTTAACTGATTGCCCTACGGACTTCATGCTTCAATCTTTTTCTAACGTCCTTCTTTTCGTAAACATAACGATACTGAAAGCCAGCCGAAATAATTACAAGCCTCGATGCATCTCCTCCCCGGCGTCAAGCTGAATCGTGGCTCAGCTCTTACTGAAGAGGCAAAATAATCATACATTTTATGGTAGGTTATATGTATCCATGTGCTGTTTTTAAAGGCCGCTCCTAGAAGATGGTCGCGTAACTGTTGCTGTTGTACTATTTTCAGCTAGCAGAATAACTGTACGTGCGAAAGGTGCTGACGCCTCAGTGGCCTTGACGGACGTTATTCCGAGTATGTCGGCGAGGTGTACTGAGGCGTGGTGGAGTGAACCCGAGCAGCTCTTCATTAGAAGGTTTTCGATAGGCCTTACATGTCGCTCTTGTTTAGGCCAGTCGGCGTGAACGTTTACTGACTTTCGGCTCTAATGACGCTAATGTGTACGCATAGTGAGAGTATATGAAAAAGTAGGCCTGATATGTGTGAGGGAAACAGGTCACAGAAAAATAACAATATCCTGAAAATGTAAGTTAATTGAATGACACAGAAAAGATATCCACTCTACTATGATGATCGTAATAACAATAGTAGTAACTTTGACAACGTAAACAACACCAGTTAACAAGCGCAAAATCAAGTATGAGCCATCTGTTAGCAGGAATACCGATATATCATCTATTCGGAGAATAACTATCGTGTTGGATTATATAAAAAATGAATAAATACATGTACAAGCAACACGAGCGCCCTTATTTCGTAATTACTGTTAAGGTAATACTTCGTGTTATTTAGGCTTCGGCTGAACGGAACGACCGGATCGAACAATCTTAATGATTCATTGCGTGAATAACTTAGAACTATAACCTGACTCCCTCGTTTATCTCGACAGTATTCTAAAGAGGATATTGTGGGGGTCATTGAATCCAGACGCTGCTGATACACAATCAAATTCATCGCTTACAATAACGTTACTGCGGTAAATAAAGCAGCCAATGATGAAGGCAAGGCACAACTATACTTTGCGTTGAGGCGTAATTATATGCGGTGGAACATTGTTCAACGGCGCGAACGCTTACGGTGACTATCAACACGTAATTACCCGGAGGGCTAACCTTCGCAACCGAAGAAAGTTCTGACTATTATAAAAGACAAGAAGATGTATAGTTGAATTTTTTTAAATAACATTAGTGCACATATTCAACGTAATTCAATTGATTATATGCAATATTATTATATGTAATATTTATGTACGATATTTTCCCTAAAAATTCAGATAATGTTTCGAGGGTTTGTGGTTCAAGATGCTGTCAACATAACCTACGAAAATTCACTGACTCATCGTAAGCGATATTAAGCTAGTTAACCACTCGTTAACGTTTGACCGATATGACCTAATCTAAAATGAGGTCGACCTGCAAACAAATAAAATTAGGGATAGATAATTACTCACTATGGCTAAGTTTATTATTGCTAAACCCTCAAATTTCATGTCTTTGTATAATACTAGTGAAAAAATAGCCTATGCTGCTCCAGTGGCCGATGCTGTGTTTTTTTCCAATGCCATTTTAAATTTCGTTTTATTCTATGCGGGTCTGAAGAAACTGTTTGCCGCACTTTCAGCTAGGACGGTGGTTGAAAGCTGGGATTTTGCCAAGCCCTGAACTCAAGCTGGTTCCTATCATCATTCAGCTCTATGAAAAAGAAAATGTGGCATGGCATGTTGCTAATTTAAGCAACTTCATTTAAGATTACGTAAACTGTCGACTCGAAGACAAGGGGGGTGGAACTAATTAGAATAGGTCCACCTTTATGTTTACAGCATAGTTTACTAGGGCAAAGCTGATAGGCCCTGCGACGGCCTTGCTCAGCTTCAGTGTGTCCGCAGCGTAAAAGATGAGACAAAACAAGCATCGTAAGAGACAATATGATTCGGGAGATCAGATATGTACTACGATTCCATTTGCCCTGTCAGAGATATTTATGCTTTTAGCTTGACATAGTTTGAGGAGCACAGCCTATCAAAAAGTCTCAGTTTGGCAGCCCTTAAGGATCTGACTCATCACATAAAGCATAAGCAATGAGGCATGACTTATGTATCGTGTTGACGTAAAACAGTTGATTTGTTCCCAAGCTGAAGATGGCTTTAGGCCCTACAAATGATTAGAAGAAAGACTATTACCCATTAGTTTGTGATCGTTCACCACAGCGTATCTCTGCAACCAAAATTCCTAGCTCCTGGTTTTCATGTTGTGTTTAGTACTGAATCTGTGTGTGTTTTTTATTAAGAGATAGAGTACGCCTCAAACCACAACAAAACACGCAAATGTAACAAGAACGATATA